>NC_090647.1:421253753-421541253 GCF_040937935.1 Hyperolius riggenbachi | reverse complement strand
CTCTCTCAGATTCAGTAATTGGTAGTAAGATGAAGTATTCACACAACAAAAGTTATACTTCTGAAAATGCCAAACTGAACACAATTCCTAAAATATATTATTAGCACAGCACTAATAACTCATTTTTATGCAGCCGTTTTTATAAAAATATGTAGTCATTAAGATTGCCACCATACATATGTACACCAGTGGTCTTCTGGTGACTATTGAAGGGCCAATATGCATCATTCAGAGATGTACCTTACCCACCCCTGGAGTTAAGGTTCAATCCTTTGCTATGGTGTTCCTTGGGCTGCACACAGTTTCCTGTTTACTTTTTCCATAACCATGTTTATTGATATGTGGTTGTAGCAAGGGTGTGTGATAATTTATTTATGTGCAGTCTCTTTAACCTTCTTGCCGGTTATCCCGAGCTCAGCTCGGGGTAACCTGCGCAGGAGGATTTCTCCGGCCCAGCTGGGCCGATTTTCACACTTTTTTTTTACTGCACGCAGCTAGCACTTTGCTAGCTGTGTGCATATCCTGATCCCCGCCGCTCGCCGCCGATTCGCCGCTACCCACCGCGCCCCCCCCCCCTCCAGACCCCTTGCGCAGCCGGGCCAATCAGTGCCAGGCAGCGCTGAGGGGTGGATCGGGATTCCCTCTGACGTCCCGACGTACGTCATCCCGCCCCGTCGCCATGGCGATGAGGGAAACCCTGCAGGAAATCCCGTTCTGAACGGGATTTCCTGCTTGCAAAGATTGCCGGTGGTGATCGAACTAGGTAGGGGGATGCCACTTGTCAGCAGCTATCATGTAACGAGCCCTGGGCTCGCTACAGGATTTAAAAAAAAAAAAAGTGCTGCGCCGCCCCCTTGCCGTCAGAATTGGACCAGCAAGGGGGTTAAAGGACACATGGGCTCGCAAGAGCAGGGCTCTCATCCCCTTTGGGGCTTGGAATTTGCTACACATTTTATTCATCATGTCACTGTAATTACCAATTCTGTATTTTGTACCAATTCTGTATTTTGTATATTGGTGTATACTATTGCCTGTATTAATATGTACGGTTTCTTACTTTGGATAGCGCCACAGAATATGTTGGCACATTATAAATCTATAATAGTAATGAAGTGAGAGGGATATGGAGGCCAACATATTTATTTTCTTTTAAACAATGCACATGGTTTTCTATCCTACTGGGTAATCTGTCTGTAATGCTAAATACTCACCATACAATTTTCTGGCAGATTTACCTGCCAGATTATTTCCAACATGTCCAATCTGAATTAGATTGATTTTTAGATTTTCTGATTTTTTTTTAAAAAAAATTGGATTTTTTATATTGATTTTCATCAAGTTCTATGAAAACCGATTAAAAAAAACAATCGAAAAAACTATTAAACAACGATCAGAAAATGAAACAAAATCGATAAAAATTCAGATTGGACATGTTGGAAATAATTGATCTGGCAGGTAAATCTGCCAGAAAATTGTATGGTGTGTAAATAGCCATAGACCCCGAACAAACGTGAAGATCAGATGTTTCTGCCAAAAAACTGTCAAGATTTTTTAACCTATTTTGGTTCCTGGACGTAGAAACTACGTCCAGGAACCATGCGCGCTTCCGCGCGCTCCCGGCCGCGGATCGTTAGCCCACGAATCAGTGAATCGGGCTATGGTGCCCGATCACTGATTCCTCTCCCCCGCTGAAAAAGCGACAGCTTCTCTCGGAAGCTGCGCCTTTTCTGGCTGTTACCTCCCCCATACGTCGCTCTAAGCGTATGTTACGCATATGTTACGCTTACAGTGACGTCATGTAAACAAACTCATGGCCGCCATCTAGTGGCCAAAAAGTTAAACTACAACTAAAAGTAAAAAAAAATAAAAATCAACACACATTTACATTATAAACCTATAGTTTACATCCCACCCTCCCAAAACTACCCAAATAAAATGTTTAATATTAAAAAAAACAAAACATTACAATAAAAAAAAACATGTAAATATTTACCTAAGGGTCTAAACTTTTTAAATATCAATGTAAAGATGATGTAAAGATGATATATTTCTATATTTTTTTTTATTTTAAACTTGTAAATAGTGATAGATGCAAAACGGAAAAAATGCACCTTTATTTCCAAATAAAATATTGTCGCCATACATTGTGATAGGGACATAATTTTGACGGTGTAATAACCGGGACATATGGGCAAATACAATACGTGAGTTTAATTATGGAGGCATGTATTATTTTAAAACTATAATTGCTGAAAACTGAGAAATAATGATTTTTTTTCTGTTTTTTCCTTATTCTTCCTGTTAAAATGCATTTACAGTAAAGTGGCTCTTAGCAAAATGTACCCCCGCCCAAAGAAAGCCTAATTGGTGGCGGAAAAAACAAGATATAGATCAGTTCATTGTGATAAGTAGTGATAAAGTTATAGGCTAATGAATGGGAGGTGAACATTTCTCAAGTGAAAACGACGAAACGCGAATGAGTTAAGGTGTGTGATTCAGACTCTACTGCAGTCAAAGAGATCAGCAGGATGCCAGGGAACTGGTGTTGTTGAAAAGGAAATATAAATTGTCAGTTGCCAAATGCATTGTCACTAATCTTCCAAGGAGGTGTGCTCAGCAACGGGGACCACAGCGTTGCGAGGGAAGCATCAATAGGATCCTAAGGCTTCCCTCTCTTAAAGCACTTTTTTTATTAAATTATAAAAAGTGCTTTAAGAGTGCTTCAGAAAACATGACTGTATGGGAGCCAAGTTGGATCAGAGAGCTCAGAGAAGCTCTTTTGCATAGATGCTTTTATTAACTCTTACTGTACTGGAAAACAACATAAGACTTTTTGAGCTTGATTCACTAAACTGTGATAACTCAGTGTACCACAGCATAGGTACTTATCTTGTTAGAAGGTGGCTGTCTCCGCTCTATCTCCTGTCTGCTGTCGCTATGAGTTGCAGCTCTGAGTTGCTGGTGCCAGAGTAAAAGGTGTGTTGTGCTGTTGCCAATAGCAACCCACATATAGGTTCTTACAGTTGGTGTCGAAACCCGGGATCGAACCAGGGACCTTTAGACCTGATAACCCATTGTGTGTCCATCTAGAGGAACATGCTTCTTGTAAATGACTTCATAATTTCTCTCTGAGAAACTAAGCTTAAAGAGACCCTGCATCTCAAGTCTTTACTAGACTTTAGTACCTGAGGCCTAGAATTCAAGTATACTTACATTCTAACACTCAGCACAGTTTTGCGCACATTTTCACACACAATCGTGAATTTTCACGTGCAGTCGCAATTTTTTTGCACGCGAATATGCTAGCGCGGCCGTGCTATGAGTTATCACGGATTAGTGAATCAAGCCCTTTGTTTACTACTAATGTTCTATTTCTTAGCTGTACTTCACCTACAATTCATTAAATCATACGTTTATTTTTGCTTCAGGTTTGCTTTAAGCATGCATTTTATACAATATAGGTGCAAAATGAATTGTGTGCCTCAATTTTTTTCATTTAAGATGAAGTATAATTCCATGACATCTTTTTCCTGAGTGAATGTATTAGGGCTGCTGTCTGCTGCTGAAAACAGTCTGCATGTACTTTCATTAGGAGTAGGATAAAAGCAGGCAACACGATCACTACACTTGACGCAGCAGGTGGTACCTGCCTGGTATCTCCAAGGAGACACCAATCAGAAAGGTATGCTTGAGGATGGAAGATTTCTACACCCCTACTTGAGTCTATGCACAGTGCTACTTTAACAGTTCCATCTTCAAAGAACAGTATATAATTCATTCAAATAAATAACACATTATAATAAAAAACTGACATGATGGGATACTTTCTACAGAATGCATTTAGAAGTAAATTTAAATAAAAATATACTTTCTACCAGTAGTTACTCATATAAAAAAAATTTGCGTAGTGAAGGTGCATGGTATATACTATAGCTTTATGAGCACATTACATTTAAATGTGCTTTGCAACAAGCAGCGCATAGCTACAAGTAAAGTCTGGCTGATAAACAAGAGCATATTTCTCTGTGAATTGCTTCAAATGGGCAAGATGTATAACAAACCTCGACTGCTCAAATTACAAGAGAATGATCTAATCCAGAATATGAAAACCGCCAGACAGTGGAGAAAAAGCCGTTTATATCTTCCAATGGTAGACTCAATCTGTGTTCTGAGCCAGAGCCAATGTGCAGAGAAGAACACTGATGGTTCCCAAAATACAAGCTGGCAATTGTAGTATATCACTTCACACATCTGTGAGAATCACAGTGACATAAATGCATATTCTGCATCAGGTTCATTTGACCGGCACAATGATGTACGCTTCTAACTGAGTTAACAGCATGCCAACAGTGTCCCTACCTTGCTTTGCATTTCCTTTTTAATTTATCTGATTAATGTACATGCTTAATCTTTTACTCCAGCAAAGTCATGGAAATATTTTTAGATCTTGGACAAAGTAATGAATAATCATTTATTTACATGTTTTGTCTTGGAGACTGACAGTTTACACAATGGGACCTACTCGAGTATGTAATGGAATAGAATTATTTTGTAATGATTGGTCCTTCGACACTGCAGATTAATTATCATATCCGTGTTTGGAAAATATTTCCCATTATTTAGCATAATTGTAAGATAAGGATAGTAAGAAAAATAAAACTTAAAATAAAATCCTTTCAGTACGCTAAATAATTCAACCCCGTCAGCTAATAACATTTACATAGATGGTTATTTCCCATATATCTAGCCAATTGGTTATTTCATGCAAGAACCCATACCATTAAATTTCATTAATATTATGGAGTACCTGTATAACTAAAATAGTTTCAAAATGAGATTTAGTAATTTACTGAATTACAATGGCATGATATGAAATTTGCAATTTTGTTTTAATATGCTCAAAGTACTCTTGTGTCCAACTATTTATGGAGTTTGCCCACCTCTTGTGTCTTTACTAATCTGCTTCCACTGACCAAATGTCACCAATGCCAACACCTAACAGCAGCATTAGAGGGCACCTGCAGCAAAGCAGAACAATTTGGTGCAGGCAAATTTGGGCGCACCATAGACCATAATGTGAATTATGACTATAGCAGAGCTCAGAAGCTAATTTTGGCAAAAGACAAAGCCCAAATTGCTTAAAAACAGTGTAATTCATCTGGCAACTGAATTACGTCTTTCCCCACTATCCATGGTGGCCTGGAGGGGGAATAGTAATTAACGCTGCTGGGAATTGTTCAGGACCACAGTAAACCATTTATTGGCTTCATCCTGCGCCCCAAATTTTTTGGCGCCATTTTTACATGTATCCACCAGCAGAGTCATTTCTGGCCTTTTTGTCACCCCAGGCAAGAAAACATGTGTCACCCCCACCACTACCACCCCTTTAACAAACCATACATATACATAAACACACTATAAAATGTTTCCCATACAATATGAACCAGGGGCCATTTAATGCACCATTAGTAGAAGGTCAGCTTAGTAGAGGGTAGATGGAATCTTTAGTAATCCCCAACACCTGATCACATTGTTCTTGAGGCTAGTCAACTGTTCATACAGTGTCAGCACACTATTGTCACCTGAGGGGGGATTGCATGCACTACCATCTGAAGTACATTTTTTGACTTTTTTGTTATTCACAGTATTGTAATAAATACAATAGTACTTAACAAGGCAGAGCAATATCATGACCTGCCCAATAATCCACTATCAAACCACCACCTCTGCAGCAGCAGCTAGACAGCAGGACATTGAGTCATCCACTGTACACTCACTGTTACCCCAATAGGGTTACAGCTGCTGCTGCTCCTACATCCCTGTGGCCCTGGTAAATCCTACAGGATTCTGGAGTGGTGAGTGGTCCTGAGGTCTCTCCTCCTCTTCTCTCTTGTGGTCTGACAGCAGGGCCACTTGATGATACTGCACTATGACGACACTCTGGTCCCCCACTCTGCCACTCAGACTGAGCCCTCCCCTAAGCTGTCCTAACTCCTCAACCCCTCAATCCCGAACTCTGGCAGCACACACGAGAGGGAGAGGGTGTGTGAAAGGGTGGAGCAGAGCGGTGCTTGTCATTTATTGACCCTGGCTGGCTGTAATAAGAAGAGGAAAACACTTTGAGCGGGGGCATTGGACGCAATCAAGCAATGCTCCTCAGAGCCAATAGCAATCCAGGCTATGGCCGGAAGTGCCAATGGCAAAAAATGGTCCTAGGCACAAGTCTAATGAGAGTAGGCAAATTAGCGTTCAGTGAGGGAGGCAGGGTTAGGCAGAATGAATGACTTGAGCAGGTGTAATCTATGCACCCAAAGAAGGAAGAGCAATAGTTACACTATATCTCCCAGCAGCCAGACTGAGAAGGATCTCTATAGTATTGTTATAAATGTGCAAAGAAAAGTAAGATTAGAGATCTTTATTAATATCACCAGACAATATTGTATATGCAGGAAATTGTATATGCAGAAACAAAATTTATAAATTAGTTCAAAGCAGTGGACAACGGCTTGAATAAGGACAAAAACTTTTTATATTGGTATGGGCTGTTGATATTTAAACCGTTTCTCAGCCTATATAGCTAAACTTGTGAACTCAGAATTTACGATACCCCTGTGTCATTCCCATTTCCAGGTCTGTGAGCATGGTGCAAACAAGGATTCTTATCTCAGCTAACAACCTCCCACCCCATTTAGATGTTCTGTTTCACTTAAGACATCTTAATGACATGTATTTATGCTTGAAAAAAAAATATGTTTTCCCTTTTGATGTTGCATGTATAAAAGCTGTCTGTACCATTAGCTTGCAAGCATACAGGATTGTAAGCCCGATAAAGGCTGCAAGGCCGAAAGCTTTCTTATTCTTATTCTTTTTAGTTAGCCTATAAATGGCATCATCCTGATTTAAAACTTCTTGCTTTTACTGATGGCTAACACGATACAACACCCTACTGCTAAGTATAGTAGAATGCTCAAATCTCAAGTTTCTTTACATCCTTAAAGCCATCCTACGTGTGGATTTCATGTCTTTTTCCAGGCAAAAGTTAACGTCCCCCTCTTAATCAGCATCAGACCAAGCTTTTGCTATGTCAACATGTATATTTTCAACATTTCTTTTCAGCAATGTGGTAGTTTTGGAGAATACCTGACTTTTTAGAATGAGAACCATTAGAGTGCCAGAAAAAGTACTATCTAAAAAGTGATGATTAAAGTACATTTTTTATAAAACGTGTAACCATTAGAGATGTCGCGAACCTCCGCGAAAGGTTCGCAAAAAAGTTTGCGAACCGCAATAGACTTCAATGGGGAGGCGAACTTTGAAAATTTTAAAAAATTCGACCGGCTAGAAAAATGATAGAAAACATGTTTCAAGAGCTCTAATACCTGGAGGCACACCTGATTGAGTGAAATACACATCACTGCTAGAGGACCTGCCCTCCCTCCCACCTCCAAGCAAGGTCTTTATACCATTTGACTCAGTTGTCTGCCTACACTAATTAGTTATGGGACAGCTGCTACACACTCTGCTAGGGAGATTTTAATTAGCCTCTTGTGGGTCTCCTCCCACCTACCTCCTCCCATCCACTCACATTGGCTGGGATTTGAACCTGGGTCTCACTGTGTGGTGGGTAAGCACACTAACCACTGTACCACTACAGTAGTAACTGAAACTGGCCTAAAATGTACCATTTATGCTCAATACAAGAGAAAAAGTAGACAAGACAAATAACATTTATATCACACTTTTCTCCTGATGGACTGAAAGCACCAGAGCTGCAGCCACTAGGGCATGCTCTATAGGCAGTAGCAGTGTTAGGAAGACTTGCCTAAGGTCTCCTACTGAATAGGTGCTGGCTTACTGAACAGACAGAGCTGAGATTCGACATTTTAGGCCAGCTTCAGTTACTACTGTAGTGGTACAGTGGTTAGTGTGCTTGCCCACCACACAGTGAGACCCAGGTTCAAATCCCAGCCAATGTGAGTTGGCTTTTATGCTACAAATCCTTAAAGGGAACCTAAACGGAGAAGGATATGGATTTTTCCTTTTAAAATAATACCAGTTACCTGAATCGCCTGCTGATCCTGTGTCTCTAATACTTTTAGCCACAGCCCCTGAACAAGCATGCAGATCAGGTGATCTGACTAAAGTCAGACTGGATTAGCTGCATGCTTGTTTCAGGGTGTGATTCAGCCACTATTGCAGTCACAAAGATCAGCTGGACTGCCAGGCAACTGGTATTGTTTACAGGAAGCATCCATATCACTCTCAGTTAAGGTTCCCTTTAAGCAACCTAATGTTTCTATTGCATTGAGCATAAATGGTAAATTTTAGGCCAGCTTCAGTTACTACTGTAGTGGTACAGTGGTTAGTGTGCTTGCCCACCACACAGTGAGATCTGGGTTCGATTCCCAGTCATGGTATGATGTCTACTGGTTTTTGAAATAGGATAATTCCCTGGCAGATGAGACCCTCCTCCCTCCGGTAGGAGGGAGGAGGGAATAGGTAGAAGGGTGGAAGGAAGGAGGAGGGAAGTGGGAGGAGACCCACAAGAGGCTAATTAAAATCTCTGTAGCAGCTGTCCCATAACTAATTAGTGTAGGCAGACAACTGAGTCAAATGGTATAAGGACCTTGCTTGGAGGAGGGAGGGTGGGTGGGCTTACAGCAGTGAGACCAGTGTGTTTGGCAATAATGTGTCTGCTGACAGTGATATGGAGGGTCAAAGTTTTGCTCAATAGAGCATTATGGGGTGAATCGAACTTTCGCAAAAGTTCGCCTGATGCAGGCGAACGCGAACCTCCAAAGTTCGCCTGGAACCGTTCGCAGGCGAACCGTTCGCGACATCTCTAGTAACCTTTCAAATAATACCTTTATACACTTCTAAGTCAGACATCTGTTGAATATCTTACAAGACTTTAGATGTCAAAAGCACACCTTTAGATGTCAAAAGCACTGAAGTGGGAGGTGTATGGAGAGTGACATAATTATTTCCTTTTAAACAATGCAAATTGCCTGGTTGTGCTGTTGATCCTTTGCATGTAATACTATAAGCCATAGACCCTGAACATGCATACCGATCAGGTGCTCTGTCCAAACTCTTTATGGATTAGCTACATGCCGCTTTCAGTGTGTGATTAAGACACTACTGCAGCCAAAGAGATAAACGGTACTTTCAGGCGACCACTGGCAGTGGCGTTGCTAGCCCCAAAGATCAGTAACACTTGCCCATGATCCCTTCTGGGTTGCCTCGAATGTCCCCCAGGCAGAGTCAGCTGTGGTGCTTCAATGGTGGGCATGCTGGGAGCTCTGATGCATCAATCAGGGGCATACTGGGTGCTGTGGTGCCATGCTGGGCACTGTGATGCCTTTATGGGGCATGCAGGGAGCTGTGGTTCTTCTATAATGGCAAGATGGGAGTTGTGGTGCCTCAATGGGTAGCCCGTGGGAGCATGGTAGGGGGTCCCCTAGAAGGTCAGGGAATGCTATGGGGGAACTGCCAGATAAACAGGCGGCAGGCCAGCCCATCCATCAGAAAGCCAGACCAGCCTGCACAGAAGCCAGGTAACTCTGCCTAGTTATGTTTAAATTGCACTGCCTATTTATCTGATATGCTGCATTTTAGGTTTTTTGTATAAATGGAGAGGGGGTTCATCCAACAATTTGCTGGGCAGGCCTACTTAGACCACTGTTAAGTTCATGTAAATTTGGCTCCACCCATGACCATACCCATATTCTGGTGCGTGGCCACACCCATTTTCTGAATGGAGTGCCCAAAAGTCCCCCGGATCTCTTAGGATCCTAGCAACACCCCTGACCACTGGCATAAATAACATCATGTTAATTAAATAAATACCAGTCAATGGGCTGTAATAATGATCTGCACCAGAAAGAGATATTCTGTTAAAATAACACCACCATGCACTTGGACACAATGACAGACAATATATTTGACTTATTGTTCAATTATCCTATCTCCCAGTATTCAGACCCCACGTACTTTATTAAAAAGAATTTACATGAACAAAATCACAAATAATAGAGCTCTTCCGAAGTGAAGCTTTAACAACTTTCAGTACAACGGTTTCTACATTCCAACTGGGCACTGGATGACAGTTTTCAGCAAAAAAAAAGTTGCCTACCTGGGAAATGTGAATCTAGAAGCAGCACACCACTGGCTGCAAATGTGCATTTCTCCAGAGGAACAAATACCAGATCTAACAATGTCTTCTAATTGAACAGATCCAGTCAGATAACATAGCACAAGCTTACATAATATTTTGGGCTTGTGTTCTTCCTCAGGAGACATGATAAACAACTGAACCCTTTGCTGGAGATTTTACAGTCAAACTCAGAAAGCGTAAACTGTTTTTGCAAGATGCTGAATAAGTAACCTAGCTGAAAAAAGAAAACCTACAGTAAGTCATCTGGGAGGGGGTTGGAACCCCACTATTTTTTTTTAATACTCCTGCTACATACATACCAATTGGTAGTACACTTAAAGCGGAATATAACCCTGCATTTCAACTTTGCTCTAAAACATTATTTACAGCATATTATATGCAAAAAGCATTTTTTTTTACTAGACCAGCATTGGAAGGGTTAAACACAGAGGTTTTAAGTTCCGTGCAGACGTTCAGATAGTTACATTCTATTTGGTTATATGTATATATTTAGAAATGTTACACACTCTTTGGCTGTCCTCCAACTCCTTCTCAGTGAGAGAGATGAGTCACAATAAACACTTAGATACATTTTATGTAAACAAAAAGTATCTAACTCAAGTTCGGATGCCTCTGCAAAAATCTCCAGGGACTTTAAAGCCCTGTGTAACCCTTCCAATGCTGGTCTAGTAAAAAAAAAAATGCTGGTTGCATATAATATACTGTAAATAATGTTTTAGAGCAAAGTTGAAATGCAGGGTTATATTCCGCTTTAAGCTCCCTGGTGTTCAATTTTCCCAGGATTTCTGTGCAAAAAGTGACCCAATCAGCAGGGCAGCCAGGCAACTGGTATTGTTCAAAAGGAAATACATAGGGCAGCCTCCTTATCCCTCTCAGTCAGATGTCCATTAAATTCATTAGGTGTAGATCACCAGACATAATTTAACTCTAAGTCAGTTAGCCTGTCCAGTAGTTGAAGAATGGGATTGATGCAGCCTAATCATTACAGTAGTCTTATTAAAGAGAATCTGAACTGGATTTAAAAAAAAAAAAAGAAAGAAAATAAAGAAAGATACTTAACTAATGAGAGGGAAGGCTCTGGGTCCTAATGAGCCGTTCTGTTCCTCTCATGGTCCCCGCATTTCAACGCTGGCTCCCCCATTCAAATCTCCCACCACAGGAGGTTTTGGAAGCCTTTGAGAGCCTGAGTGCTCCCATAGACGGGTGGCTCTGTACTGCACATGCCCAAGTGCAAGCGAGAGCGTACTCGCCCATGCGCAGTAGGGAGCGGCCCATCTTCGGGAGCACTGGGGCTGCCGGAGACTTTCAAAGCCTCCCGCAATGGCAGAGAGCAGTATTTGACCCATCAGTCAGAAACTGCTAATGGGGGAACCAGTAGTAAAATGCAGTGACCATAGGAGGAATGGGAAGGCTCATTAGGACCCAGAGCCTTCCCTCTCCTTAGGTAAGTATCTTTTTTTTTCAATATTCACTTCAGATTCTGTTTAACACTATACAGAATACAGTACAAAAGAGTTCCCAACAGCAGCAGACATCCAGTCCCCCTTCAGCTTTAACCTCCTTCCTCTCCTGGCGTCTGGCACATGGTAACAGCATGACCGCATCTCATCACGGGGGCAATGTTACCAATGAGACAAATGCCAGGAAAGGAAGGAGATTGAGGCTGCGCGCGATTGGCGGAAGGAAGGTGAGTTATAACGGCTATGTCCGCTCCCCCGCACTTACCTATCTAACGTATATGATGGACTCCTACATATGTAGCCTATACTACAGACACCTACCTATCTAACCTATACTGCAGGCACCTACCTATCTAAAGCCTCGTCTACACTATGGGATGTTGTAGCGATCCGGCGGCTCGATTAGCCGCTGGATCGCCTATTCCGCGTCCCCGCGCGTACCCGCCGTGCGTGCGCCGGATTCGATTCCCCGCTCGTCCCCGCCGGTGCCGCTTATCTTCTGCTCGATTCCCTGCCATTGTCCCCTCGCGGGGAGCGAGCAGGGAATCGGCGGAAGCAAGATCCGTCCTGTCGGATCTTATCAATCGAGCCGCATAGCTTTACCTATACTGGGGGGAACCTACCTGTCTAACCCATACTAGTGGCAACTATACAGGCCACCCTATACTGGAGGTAACTATGTAGCTAACCTAACTGCGAGCACCTATACCTGGCTCCATGGGGTGGGGAGGTGAATTTTTACACCCTTGCCCTGGGTGAAATTCAGCCTAGAAACTGTCCTGCCGAACAACTTTACTGATATACTGGATATGAAAAGCTGATTTTTTAATTTTTTTTGATAGCTGCCCACTGCACCTAAAGGTATACACATTCAGAAGTTGGCATGCAAGTTGCTGCTTCCAATTTTAAGTTTAAGGATATAGTAAGGTCATTCCCAAGTTGTCTTAAAACACTCTGTTATGCTTCCTTGTGAGTGTCTTGCCCTCTGCCACACAATTTAATAAATTCTGCTTTGAAATAATATTAAAACAGAATTGTGTTGGAAAATGGAAAATTCCAGCCAAGATTTATGCAAAGGCAGCAATACCTAGTCTTAGTAGCGGGGATAAGACAGTGGAAAGATTTAAGACAGAAAAGGGAAGGAGGGGGGGGGGGTTCATATTAGTCATCACTAGGTCCCTGAATTTCATTTGATTGAATTAAATGGTGGAATTTTTGAATAATTACTCGCATACACAAACAAATCTTACATCTAGGAGAGTCTTCCAATTACTATTATACACACTTCACTTAGAAAAAAACAGATGCTTGATTCATGGGATGAAGGATAGATTAAAATTACATTACAAAATGGTATTTTAGACTCTCAGCATTTATAATGCCAAGAAAGATTTAGGTTACAAATTGCCAAATGTATGACTCAGTGAAACTGTAAAACTGTAAAATATCTGCACTGGTCTCTGCCCAAAGGACTGTTTCCTGTTAGGAGTTATGTAATGCCTGGAGAATTAAATGCTTTCCCAGCGTTACACCGCAACAACTTTAACATAAACCACCAGGCAATTTCACTAAATAGATTTTGGTTTTAGTATAAACTTTTTGAGATGTTTATGTTTCTTGCCAGTATAACAATTCACCAAGATGAAGATATTGCAACAGAGAAAGCATTATGAAAAACTATTATAAAACAATTATTTAAAAATCTAAGGTTAAAGTCAGTCAACTTAATGTTACCTAGACACATGGTGTGTGTATGGCACTAACTGCACAGTGCTTTCTACCAAACAATACTGGAGATTTCCATTACATCACTCATAAAAATACCTGTTATGAAAAGATAGTGATCTTTGAATGGTGGGACTAAACTTGGCAACTTTGTTACAGTTCTGCTAATTATACTTAGGTATAGGGTTTGTTAGGCTTCTTAAAGGAATACTGTAGGGGGGGGGGGGGGGGGGGTCGGGGGAAAATGAGTTGAACTTACTCGTGGCTTGTAATGGTCCCCCGCAGACATCCTGTGCCCGCGCAGCCACTCACCGACGCTTCGGCCCCGCCTCTGGCTCACTTCTGGAATTTCCGACTTTAAAGTCAGAAAACCCCTGCGCCTGCGTTGCCGTGTTCTCGTTCCCGCTGATGTCACCAGGAGTGTATAGCACAAGCCCAGTATGGTCTGTGCCTGCGCAGTACGCTCCTGGTGACATCAGGGGAAGCGAGGACACGGCAACGCAGGAGCAGGGGTTTTCTGACTTTAATGTCAGAAATTACAGAAGTGAACCGGAGGCGGGGCCGGAGCATCGGTGAGCGACTGCGCGGGCACAGGATGCCTGCGGGGGACCATTAGAAGCCCCGGGTAAGTTCAACTCATTTTCCCCCGACCCCCCTACAGTATCCCTTTGAGTGTAAATACTACAAGCTGTAAACTGCTTTTTCAACACTGCCACTAGACAAAGCAGTACAATCTTAACTCATTATCCATAAAAGCCATGGACAGGTAACAAAGCAGCATTGCATTCCTCTATAGCAGTGGTAGGCAAACTTGGCTCTTCAGCTGTTAAGGAACTACAAGTCCCACAATGCATTGCAGGAGCCTGACAGCCATAGTAAGAAGTGAATTTCAGAAACATGAGAAGGGGAAGAGAAGGAGAAAAGGCATGTTTAAATGTCAGAATTGTAGGCTGTGTAGACATGTAATAGAAGGTGATACCTTCATGGATAGTGAAAACACAGAGGAATTTAAAATACGTGATTACATTGGTTGTGCTACTACAAGGGTAATATATCAATTGATATGCCCTTGCAATATGATTTACATAGGCAAAACAGGAAGGGACCTAGAAACACGCATAGGAGAACACATAAATAACATCAAGAATAAGAAAGAGGTGGCCCAACACTTTAGGGAATTTCACAATTGTGATCCAAAAGGATTACAATTTAGGGGACTTTATCAATTGATAATTAGCCCCAGAAGGGGGTTTCTACTTCTACAAAAAAAAATAGTGCATGTGGATATATAAATGTAAGTATTTATCCCCTAGGGGTTTGAATGCAGATTTTAATTTGCGTGTGTTCCTGTAAATGTGTGTCCAGGACAATCTAAGGAAAGCCTATTATTTGGTCTGGATCAAGTATTGGTAATATATAAATCTGGCAACAGTAGTTGGTAGATCAGTATATATGTGTGTGTGTGTGTGTGTGTGTGGGGGGGGGGGGGGGGTGGCGAGTGTCAAGCTTCTAAAAAATTGGGCCCTCCTCTTACTTAATAAGTGTGATATTTTTAGGTGTCATTTTTATAAATACATTTTTATAAATAAATTGGACCGAGTACCAACCCCTGTGGAATTTATTTGTATCAGGATGGAATGATGCCACTGAAAATACAGCCTTGGAGAACAGTAAAGTACATTTATCACTTATGATTCATTTAAATGTAACCTGAGGTCAAATAAAGGGCAGCACGTATACCCTTCTTCCAGCCCACTGTGGACCATGGGCCTCCCTTGCTGGCCTCACAGGCCACTCCAATCCTCCGCTGGCCAGCCTGGTCTCTTTTTCCAGTCGCCCCCAGTCGTACTGTACTATACACCTGCTCCCACAAGGTGTGTTCTGCTCCTGCACAGTTACTGAGCATGTGCAGAACACTCCCGGCATCAGGTGCACACCATTTAGGTATGGGGGAAGGAAGGAAGGAAGGAAGGAAAGAAAGAAAGAAAGAAAGAAAGAAAGAAAGAAAGAAAGAAAGAAAGAAAGAAAGAAAGAAAGAAAGAAAGAAAGAAAGAAAGAAAGAAAGAAAGAAAGAAAGAAAGAAAGAAAGAAAGAAAGAAAGAAAGAAAGAAAGAAAGAAAGAAAGAAAGAAGTTTTAATTAAGCGGGTTAGCTGTAACTGAGCTAACAAAGTCACCACCCCTTTGGCATAGCGAAAGTAATGATCAGACTGTGGATGTTCTGGAGTTTCTGTTAGAGAGGTGGAATCAGACTTTGCAGAGAAAAGGTATGTCAGTTAGGCCCTATGTACTAATGACCCATTATGAATGTGCTCCAGGCCTGATAATGTTATTTTCACAATGAAGGTGACAAGGACAGAGTGGTGGGGAACATCATTTGAGGTTAGGGGAAAGGGGTGTTAGTGGTGGCAAAGGGAAACAGGAGGAGGCACATAGGGGGCACATATGGAGAGGAGGAAAAACAGAGGGGACGGGAGGAGCCACAGAAGGGGCACAGAAAGACAGGAGAGGGCACAAAGGTAGCACAGGGTGACAGGAAGAGAGGCATGAGGCGGCCCCAGAAGGAGACAAGATGGTACAGAAGGACAAGAGGAGGCACAGAGGGGACACAGAAGGAGAAACAGATGAGGCATAAAAGGACAGAAGCAGTCCAGATGGTGCATAGACTGAAAGGAAGAGGCAAAAAGGGGGCATAAAAGGACATGAGAAGGCACGATGGGGGCACAGAGGGACAGGACAAAGACAAAGAGGACACTGTGGGACAGTTGGGGACACTGAGTGCACATGGGACAGTAGAGGAGGAAGGCACTGGTGGAACAGTGTGGGAACACGGCCGGGACAGAGGAAAGCACAATGGGACACTGGTGTCACAAGGACAGAAGTAACAAAAAAGGGTAAAGCTCTATAATTCATGTATCTGATTAATCCTTGATATAATCAATATATAATCAATATAAACCCTGTAAAACTGCCCACTTTACATAATATGTCTGATTTCATAGTCATCTAAGATTGCCTCTATTTATGTACATGTGGAGAACTGAGACACACAAACGTTTAAGATAAACTGAATTGCAAGTATTGAGTAGAAGAAATGGTTACACGAGGACACAGAAGGGTGTTGTGTATGTGTTTCCTGGAAGTAAACCAGAGAGATAATCCTGGAAAACAAAAGAGCTGTGTTGCTGACTGCTTGCAGTGCCAAGCGCTTTTACAGTGTATATATTCACTCATTCCCCAAACACACCAAAACCCTATGAAAAATACACAGTTATGCCAGAAAATTATTTCTCTGCATCTCAATAAACCTCTAATGGAGATTGCTGGTTTCATGAACATTGTCAATAAGCAATTTGCAAATATTTCTGCTTCACTGAACTAGTTTAACGGAAAAACATTACACTTTTAGAAATACAAATATTTACTGTAATATGTGCAGTTGTTTACGGTTCGGTTCCAGCACCACAATCAGCTTTGAGTTCCTTCCTAAAAGTATTTACCTATTTATTTATCTAAGTATGTATTACAGCACCACCCTTTCTATTGGGCTCTAGGTGGATTTCCCACTAACCCCCTCTTCTAGTGACTAACTAACCCCCCTCTTCTAACGGTGGACACTCTCTCCCTCCTGTGCTCAAATGATCGGGAGAGATGTCACGAACCCACGGATTTTGGTTCACGAACCGCGAACGCGAACTTTCGCAAAGGTTCGCGAACCGACAAACTTTGAGAACCGCAATAGACTTCAATGGGTAGTCGGACTTTCAAAACTACAAACACTAATTCTGGCCACAAAAGTGATGGAAAAGATGTTTCAAGGGGTCTTACACCTGGGGGCATGGTGGAGTGGGATACACGCCAAAAGTCCCGGGGAAAATTACGGATTTCATGCACAGCAGGGTTGTAATCCCTAAAGGGTAGAAATCACATTGCATTCCTAAATTGGAAGCCTAAAGTGCTTGAAAACATCTTGCGTGTGTATACATGGATCAGGGAGTGTAATTAGTGTACTGCTTCACACTGACCATGCTGGACTGCTGCGAGAATCACTGCTGCGAGAGTGCAGGCGATGGCGGTTTTCAAGCCCATATGGTCGGGCTGAGGTAGCTCAATGACAGAACAAGAGTGTCCAGCTGATCAAATTTGGTCTGTCCACAATGAAGCAACGACCTTATCTTCTTGGGTCAGGTGTGGCCCCCAACACACTCATATAGCCAGTCATTGCTTCATTGTGATACACAAGCCCCTTCACCCAGGCAAGGTAACTATCACGAAGGGGAATTGACACATGTACATGCCTTTTGTTTTGTTGTTGCAGCTGCAGTGCAGCCAGAAAAATTAGGCAGGCATGTACTCGCACCAGAAAAATTATTATAGTGGCCGCTGCTAGCAGTGGCCTTAAAAATTCAGAAGGAATCCACCTGGAGTCCTGGACCCTGTTTGCGGTGGCGGAGAAGGCAGTCAAGCGGCCTGCAGGCAAAGATGCTGTGTGTGGGGACTGACTTAGTCTTCAGGCAGGCCTGACTGTACTTTGCAGACCAGGCATCCGTGGTCAGAAGGACCCTTGACCCAACCCTGTGTGCCAGAGATGACATCACTTGCCTTTCAACATCACGGTACAGTTTGGGTATCGCCTTTGAGAAATAATTGCGGCCTGGTATGTTCCACTGCGGTGTGTGGTTTTGCTTTTGTGTGCTGCTTTTCCTCAGGTTGTCATCCCATTGCAGTTTGTGCTTTTTCATCATGTCCCTTCGTAAAGGTAGTTGTCCCTACGCGGGTCTTGGTCTTTTGATGGCTCAATTTTCAGTGGCAGAAAGTACAGATGGCATTGCTCTCATCTAAAGGAGACACACACAAAAATGTCCACACAGCTGAGCCTTGGGATGATGGCACTTTGGTGATGGCTGCCGACGGAGTGTTAAGTGGGGTGTCAGAATCAGAGCAGGAGAAGGAAGATAGGTCATGCTTCCGTGCGGAAGCTGAGGAAGATGAGGTGTTCTGTGTTAAATAGTCAACTACGTCCAGACAATATTGGGGGCACGTGCCTTCTTCTTAACACTGTACTTTGGTCGAACCTCGAACAGACCTGCCGGGTGGCCTGCCTCTGGCTCTGCCTGTTGTTTTGTCCATATTGGGGGGGGATGAAGTGAAAGGTATGCACTGGCTTGACTAATACAATGTGCAGTCACACAGATGCAGTTAAAGGTATGCAGTGACTGGTATATAAATCAGCGTGTGGTCACACAAATGCAGTGAAATATATGCAGTGACTGCTATATAAAACAGCGTGTGGTCACACAGATGCAGTGAAATGTATGCAGTGACTGCTATATAAAACAGCGAGCTGTTTTGGGGTGCTTTTCAGCAACACTTATGAGCAAGGAGCAAGCTAACAGACCTCCTAACTATCGCTTTCCCTATCTCGCCAATATCTCTCCCTTCTCTCACTAATACAGCAGCACACAGAGTGAGAACATGGCCGATGCTGCTGCCTTATATAAAGGGGGGAGGGGGAGCTCCAGGAGGGAGTGCAGCCTGATTAACGGCCATGTGTCTGCTGACTGTGATGTAGAGGGTCAAAGCTTTAGCCCAATGATGTAGTAAAGGGGGCGGGTTGAACCCAAATAAAGTTCGCGATTCGATACGAATGCGAACCTGCGTTGTTCGCGCGAATAAAGGACATCTCTATTGATTGGAAACCAAGTAGCCAATCAGCTAAATAAAAGACAATGAGCAGGGGCGTACCTTAAGCCTGGTAGGCCATACAGCAAAACTCCTCCAGCTGGGCTCTCCTGCTTAGCTACACCCCCATAAGATCACAGTGTATTCATTTAGGGTTGAGGAATGAAGAGCAGCGTCAGCATCATACATTACCTTCATCATGGGGAGCAACATGTCCTCCTCACGCTGTAGACTGTATAGCGGCTATCTCATTACAGCTCTGGTCTGTGCATGTGACATGCTTAAAAGCTGCAAGGAGATGCCTTCTGATTGTATAGCAGACACAGCGAGGAGAGGAGTGAGGTGGACATGTCACTCCGCTGTATTTAAAATGAGTATGATGCTGCTGCTACACTTCTTTCCTTGCCACAGAACTGGTTCCTCCACAATGGTGGGGGTTGTGGGGTTACTGTAACTCTCCTGCCGATGAGCTACTCTAACTATACTCCATCTTATCTCAAGTTGTAACCATGGGAGCTACTGGTTTTGGTCCACATTGTCTGCCTGACTCACTTTCTTGCTTCCAATTATTAATCTCCATCTATCTATCTATATCTAAAGTTAAGCTTAAAAAGTGAAACTGAACTTACAAATTCAAAATGGCACTAACAGAAAAATGATAATTTCATTATTTTTGTGTCTTAAATTGTTCTCCTGGGTCCCCATTTTTTTTAAACAAACAGAAGTTGTGCTCATCCCTGCTGAGACTCAAAACAGACAAAGGCACAGGCTGGGTTGAGTGGCCTAATTAAGAATGGAGGACTCAACAAAATGCTGCTGTATTGTGCAATAAGCCAGTTCACCAATTAACAAGATTTCCTTCTCAATACTGGACCCCACATTAACCAATACCACTCAGTGCACAAGCATCATACCTATTTTGGTTGCATATTTTTCTCTTAAATAAAAGTGAATATACATTTCATGTGTCTACCAAATTAATAAGGCAGCAACAAACTCAAAACACACCAGTTACACAGTTTGGTGGAAAAAAAAAGACATCCGTCTAACGAATTCAAGCAGATAATATTGTACAACACTGGCCTGCACCCTTACATATCCAATGGAAGAAGGCAAAAAAAAAAACTCTTACAAGGTTTGGACCAATAAGCTCTAAATTGTGCTGTAATGACATAAGCACAAGATGTATGCATTCTCCAGATTACTTTTACTTATCCTGACATGTGAAGCTCCAGATTTGTAAGAGGGTGTGCTTTGATTTTCTTATGAATATCTGTGCTCTTTCAAGAAAATATTAAAATACTCCTAAGCCACATTATTTACATACTGCTACAATTTACTATAGTAGTTAAAGACTATCAGACACATAGGACAATACCTACCCTATTCCTGGCCCAACTCTTTATTTTAAAGGATAAGAAAAACAAAATTTCCGTTACCTTATAATAATTAACCTTACTGCACTATCCCAGATGGTCTAACAGGACCAATGTAAGAGATATAGGCTGAGGTTACGTGGGATGCATCGGATTCCCAAACCAATCTTTCACCACTGAAAATTCTCAGTGCAGTGCAGTATATAAATACCTATTACCTAGTTTTATGGACTACAACTTCAATTTTGTTTACCAGATCTAATACCAACACAGCTTAGTTCAAGGGAAATGTGCCAAAACCATCCAAAGACAATATTGTTAGAACACATTATTGGCTTTATAGCTTAGCTTCAGCTCAGCCATCTACATCATAATCTCATGGAAACAGATTTCTGACTGGTTGCCATTGATCAGTGCCTACCATAACTCTTAAATGTATAAATATATTTGAAGAAAACACACTTCTTGCCAGCTAAGGCAATCATTCAGTTTTCCATTTTCCGCGTTGCTAGTACAATATTGAAAATCGAAAGAAGAGGCATCAGTTGTTTTGGAGAGAAAAAGCTATCCTCCCTATAATAACTCTGTGCAAGCTAATTTAAGCATGCCCTATTTTATCTTGCCCTTGATATACACTATATAGTACCTGCATAAACTTGACTAATATTTTAAAACATTTTTAAATTCTACACATATTATATATTTGATTTATTCAGACTTTTTTTTTCACTATAACTGACCACTGTGCTTCAAAATCATAAGATTGTTTTTTAATCACCAAGTAAGGTAGGTAGAAAAAAACAAAGTCTTGTAAAAGTAATACCTTTTTCAATGAATCACCAAGTGAAACCCTTTAAAGTGAACCAGTAGTGAAAATAAACTGATCGGATAAACAATTGTATATATGCTTCTACTCCTAAAAAATGGCTTTTTTAGACATCCCAAGCTTTTATTTTATATTTAAACATTTACAAAGTAGGTTAGAAGTTTTGTTGTCTCTACTCAGTGGCAGTCTATTAGGTGTCCCTAAAAGAAAAAGTTGAGTAGTTCATGTATTTTCTATCTCCTTCTGCACTCAGAAGTTGTATTCTGCCAGGAAAAAGCTTTAAGGCCGGATCCACACTATGGGCTTAATGCACAAAGCCGTGCTAACCTACTTAGCACCTTTGGGTGTGATAAGCAGGGTGCTAAGTAGGTTAGCACCGGCTTGTTTATTTTTCACATCGCACGCAAAGTCCCGCGTGCAAAACTTTGCGCCCACACGAAACGTAGCATAGAGGTGAATGGGCACTTTGCGCACGCTGCGCTGCTACGCGCGGGACTTTTCGCATGGTCAGAACTTATCACGCCTAAAAGGAGTTTAGGCGTGATAAGGGGCTTATCACAAGCGTTTTAACAGTTAGCACGGCTTTGTGAATCAAGCCCCATAAGCGCATTTGTGAGCGCTTGCGTTTGATTAGCGCTTGCTGGGCACTTGTTAAAAAATCGTTCCCAGATTCATTAAAAATTGCGGTAAAAATTGCGTAAAAAAATTTTCACGTACGTGATCGCGGCAGTTGCGGCGATCTTTACCGCGATTTTAACAAAAGTGTATGGGAATGATTTTTTAACAAGCACTCAAGTGCTCACAAAAGCGCTTATAGGCCTAGTGCACACCAGAGGAGTTTTTCTGAGCGTTTTGAGTTTTTAAATCTGCTGCTAATATTATTCTATGTGTCTGTGCACACTGGAGCAATGACGTTTTGTAAAAAAAAAAAAAAAACACATAGCATTACATTGGGAAGAGCTTTTGAAACCTCTAGCGTTTGGGCGCTAGAGGTTTCAAAAGCTCTTCCCAATGTAATGATATGGGGTTTTTTTTTACAAAACCTTATTGCTCCAGTGTGCACAGGCACATAGGATAACATTAGCAGCAGATTTAAAAACTCAAAACTAGTGTTGGGCGAACACCTAGATGTTCGGGTTCGCGAACGTTCGCCGAACATCGCCGCGATGTTCGGGTGTTCGCGCCGAACTCCGAACATAATGGAAGTCAATGGGGACCCGAACTTTCGTGCTTTGTAAAGCTTCCTTACATGCTACATACCCCAAATTAGCAGGGTATGTGCACCTTGGGAGTGGGTACAAGAGGAAAAAAAATATTTGAAAAAGAGCTTATAGTTTTTGAGAAAATAGATTGTAAAGTTTCAAAGGAAAAACTGTCTTTTAAATGTGGAAAATGTCATGTTTCTTTGCACAGGTAACATGCTTTTTGTCGCCATGCAGTCATAAATGTAATACAGAGAAGAGGTTCCAGGAAAAGGGACCGGTAACGCTAACCCAGCAGCAGCAGCACACGTGATGGAACAGGAGCAGGCGCAGGAGGAGAAGGCCATGCTTTTTGAGACACAACAACCCAGGCCTTGCATGAGGACAAGAAGCGTGCGGATAGCATGCTTTTTACCGCCATGCAGTCATAAATGTAATAAAGATAAGAGGTTCAATAAACAGGGACCGGGCGTCAACGCTAACCCAGCAGCAGCAGACGTGATGGAACAGGAGGAGGCGCAGGAGGAGAAGGCCACGCTTTCAGGTGCAACTCAGGCCTTGCATGAGGACAAAAAAATGTGTGCGCAAAGCAATGCAATGAGTAGTTTTCAGGACACAATGGGCTATTCGGAGGAGCTATTCCCACCCCCACAATCTTCTACCTGTGAAAGGTCAATGGAACAGCCACAAATGTTGTGCCCGGATTCACAACCTTTTTCTGTGGAAAATGCACCTCGCACTGAAATGCAAGGCGAGGCCGAGGATGAACATGACGTCAACAACTCAACATGACGCAAAATGGGGGTGGAACAGAAAGCTGCTTTCAATGTTTTGAAGGCCTTAATTGCCTCCGGTGGCCAGTTAGATGCATCATTCATCACACCCAAATCCCAGAGCAATGTGTGCAGGAATTTGAATCGCAGGAGGTGTACCGAGATCATCTGGACAAGTGACCAAGTGACAAGTGACCGAGTGAAAAGTGACAAAGTGACCAGTGACAAAGTGACAAAGTGACAAAATGACAAAGTGACAAAATGACAAAGTGACAAGTGATAAGTGACAAGTGAAAAAGTGACAAGTGACAAAGTGACAAAATGACAAAGTGACAATTGACAAAGTGACAAGTGACAAGTGACAAAGTGACAAGTGACAAAATGACAAAGTGACAAAGTGACCAGTGACAAAGTGACAACTGAGAGGTTGTTCTGGGGAGCTCCACTGCACTCAGTCGCATATGAGGAGAGGTCTCGTCGGGACTGCTGATCCTCCTCAGCTTGCTCAAAGCCTTGAGGGTTCCTGAAGATCCTCTGCTTGGAGTTCGCCGGGGTTCAGCTTGGTGTCGGGGTCGGTGGCGTCCTCCTCACTCCAACGTGGCAGATCTTCTGTTGAAGGGAAAAAAAAAACATTGTTAAAAGTCCAGTACCGCTTCTGAAGGACTCACCAAGAGATGCAGGAGCGCTTTAATCTAGCGCACCATCGCTCGCTGGGTGATGTCCCTCCCTACGCGCTGGAATTCTACGCTGCACATGCTAGCACGCTTTTGCGCAGTGCCGAGGCGCATTCCAGCAGCTAGCTACCAAGCTTCTGTGGATCTGATTGGGCCACCATGTTGGATCTCTGCCAAGTCCTCCAAAATTTTGAGCAATCCACGTTGCGTGACTGAGCAGTGAATACTCTACAGTCAGCATTACAATACCACTGCTGTGTTTACTGAAGAAATCAATGTTGAAGATGGAAACCGCTGGCATGATGCAAGTGGGGGATTCTGAAGATGAAAACGATCAGCGTGATGATACCAACATCAGGCAACCTGCCTCAGGAAACGCTGGTCCCAGCTATGACAAAGAACAGGACGAGGAACAGCTGGAGTTGGAGCAGGAATTGGATGCCCCCACTGCCGAGGGACAGAGCGGTGCACGTTGGACTTCCACAATTTAGCGGGAATGGACAGCAGAAGAGGAAGAAAGTGATGCTGGTGACGAATATGGTGCATCACAACAATCACAACGCTCACAAGAACATGAAGACAGAGGAGTCTGGCAGGACTCTCTGGCACACATGGCTCAATTCATGCTAGACTGCATTGAACGCGGCCCGCGCATTATTCACTATTCATTATTATTCATTATTCTGGAATCTGGACAACACCAATTACTGGGTTTATACCCAGGTTATACAAACACAATGTTAAAAAACTGATTGAAGAAAGTGTCAGACAGGTCAAAAATGGAACAATTCCAGCAGGCCCTTGAGTATGGAGACTTTAGAGAGGAGATTGACATCCTCCTCCTTCTCTAGCCAGTTGTACGCCGACAGACTGACTTCAGCAAACCCAGGAGGACCAGGAGGGCAGCAAAGAACACAAGCTGCTGCTAGTGCCGAAAAGGGAATGGTATTGGCAGTGTCCTTGGAGTGGGAACATTTTCTGACACCCATGCAGCAGCCCACAGAACAGCAATCGGGCAGTTCCACGTCCTCCAACACCAATCGCCTGGAGAAGATGGTCAAGGTCCAGGACTACATGTCAGATGGCGTAGCTGTGTTGAACAATCCATCTGCAGACAGACGGTGAGTGTGACAGGCAGCACAGAAGGACCATGGCAACTCACTCATAGTACCACAGTTTGATAGTGCTGCCCAAAAAATTATATGGATCCGTGGACCCGGGCACTGCGGGCAGTACTGGGAAGTGGGAACGCAGATTTTAGTACCTAAACACACGATACAACATGTTTTCCGGGGTCGGACTCTGAGGCACATACAGATGGTCCCGATCATCATCCTCATCATACAACTCTTCTACTGAGTCTGACCCACCCACCACCTCTGCCACCCCAACATCCCCAGACACAGACCCCTCATCGTCCTCAACATTAACTTGGGATGCTGGCCTGAGCCAGACCTCCTCCTCCACATCAGGCCCCATCATCTCCTCAATGGCAGCCCTCATTAATCGCTCTGGCGACGGACCGATGGACACAACGTTCTCCTCCGGGGAGGGCTGCTGCTGACCACTGGCTGCTGGGGTGGATGTTATAGCTTGCGTGGGGCATTGGCTGTTGCTGTTGTTGGGAGTGCTGCTCACAGCGGAGGTCTCTGAGGAACTCATGGTGAGCTCATATAGTGGTTGGCGGTGAGTGGAGTATTACTGATCCCAGCAATATACACACTGACTGGCAGAGTACGCAATGCTATATAGTCTGGCTGAGCGGTGTACACAGAGTGGCAGTACACACAATGCTATATAGTCTGGCTGAGCGGTGTACACAGAGTGGCAGTAAACAATGCTATATAGTCTGGCTGAGCCGTGTACACAGAGTGGCAGTAAACAATGCTATATAGTCTGGCTGAGCCGTGTACACAGAGTGGCAGTACACACAATGCTATATAGTCTGGCTGAGCCGTGTACACAGAGTGGCAGTACACACAATGCTATATATAGCGTGGCTGAGCGAGGTACACAGTGGCAGTACACACAATGCTATATAGTCTGGCTGAGCCGTGTACACAGAGTGGCAGTAAACACAATGCTATATATAGTGTGGCTGAGCGAGGTACACAGTGGCAGTAAACAATGCTATATATAGTGTGGCTGAGCGAGCGGTGTACTACTGTTCCCAGCAGCGACACACAATGACTGGGGGGGACCCTGGCTAGCGTGGCTGGAGAGCGAACTACCCTGCCTGCCTACCCAAAGCTAAACCCACAGACAAATGGCGGAGATATGACGTGGTTCGGGTATTTATTTACCCGAACCACGTGACCGTTCGGCCAATCAGAGCGCGTTCGGGTCCGAACCACGTGACCCGTTCGGCCAATCACAGCGCTAGCCGAACGTTCGGGGAACGTTCGGCCATGCGCTCTTAGTTCGGCCATGCGGCCGAACGGTTTGGCCGAACACCTAATGGTGTTCGGCCGAACTCGAACATCACCCGAACAGGGTGATGTTCTGCAGAACCCGAACAGTGGCGAACACTGTTCGCCCAACACTACTCAAAACGCTCAGAAAAACTCCTCTGGTGTGCACCAGGCCATAGTGTGGATCCGGACTTATGGTTGTGATTTATCAGTAATATTTACTATATTCCTGAAAAGGTAATGACAAAACAAAGGCTGTCACTTCCATAAAAAAGGTTTTTCATTGGGCATTCTAATGTGGATTCTCTGGTGCAACTTAATTTTTTTGGCTGGGTAAAAAAAAAAAAAAAAAGGATGTAGGGCATGGTTGGAGCAGAGAGAGTGAAAGATGGGGACAGATAAACAGGCACTGATCACATCCTGTTGTCTATTATTCATGTTAAATTTTACTTTATGCCCTTGCTGATGGTGGATTTGTTTTTCAGGGAATATATCTATAAAAAATATACAACACAGTTTTATTACATATTTTGTAATGCATAAACTGCTACTGTATAAGTAGTCTAAAACACTTTAAAGGTGCATTGCAAACAACCAAAAAAACATAGTTTATACTACATGTCTAAATCCAGAGTTGCAAAAGAGAGTCATTTATCCATGTTTCACATAGGACTCAACTCGCAATCAAATTAAACTTACAAACAATGGCTATCATTCATAAAGCATTTCCGCATGCGGAAATGCTTAAAACAGCTGACTTTACCGACCACTCGGCAAAGTCAGCATTCATAAAGCCTCTTTCCGCATGGAAAAATGACACTACCGAGCAGAATGATAAATCACCGCCTAGTGCGGTGATTATCGGTACAAATGTAGCAAAATGTTCATTCATAAAGATCACCGCAAGCGGTGTGAGGTCGGGAAGTTCCGCTCCCTCTGATGTGGCGATATCAATGTAAATGAATGGAGACACACAGACCTCCCAGGCAGCTGCAGCAGAGCGGAACACGGAGAAATGTATCAACTCGGCAGCTTCCGTGTCTCCGCAAGCCTACCGCCTGTCTACCGCCAGCTTAGCTCGGGGAATCTCCGCACTGCTTCCGCACACACGGATACATCTTTATGAATGCCCACCCAGAAGTCTAAAAATCCGCCAGCGGTGTTTTCCCGCACTGATTCTCTTTACCGACAGCCTGTTCATGAATGATAGCCAAAGTCTCATAATGGAACCTGTTTGTAAGTATGGGACTGCCTGTATGTATCTTTAATTATTTCTCCCTCAGGTCTCATTAGGCTTTTCCCCTCACCAATACTAACCGATGTGGCTTTCAACATTAGGGTTACCTTAAAAAGGGAACAGCAAAATGTTTAATCTTCTGAAGACACCTCTTGTCTCATTGTTGAGGGCCAAGCAGGTCATCCTCACATCTGATGTTCAGGAGGAGGTGGTAGCAATACAGTGGGAACTTATGGTTACTGTTTTTGTTCATTGTTCGTATCTTCAATATTCATACGTGATTAAAGAAGTCACTACATTTCTGCAAAATACTGCATACAATGGAAAGCCTTGGTTGAATATTAAATTGTAATTTAATAAATTAATAATGTCGGGGCTTCCATTCAGTATCCAGCAATGCTGCAGAGAGTATGGATGGTGAGATAAGCCTTCTCCAATAATGCAAGAATATTACCCAAGAAGAAACAAAAATACAAATAAAACAAGAAGCAAATATTAAAAAACTGATGTCATGTACATTGCAGAGTTTTAATAAAATACCAGGGATGTTTTATTTCATGAAAGTTTTTTTTAATAAACAGGATCCAAGAACTTGACCACCTCCATAGTCCAACTTAAAACCTTCTGTCATGCTGCTCATTACCTTTGGATCACCTTGCCACAACCAGTCAAGACCAACCCTGGAGATGTTTAAATCAAAAATGAAAAGCCACCTGTTTAGTCTTGTATTTAGGATCACATACCTTTTTCACATTTAACACACCATAAACAGCAACTATGTTCTGATCTGAGACAAGCCTATGCGCTTTGGGTCCTATCAGAGAAAAGCGTTTTACAAATATTTTGTTATTGTTTTTTTTTTTTTGCTTTGTTGTTCACTACACAGTCATTGTACTAATCACAAAGGGTTAAAACTCAAGCCTTGCAATGCAAGGACATTATCTAGGGGCATAACAATACGGGCTGCAGCCCCTGCACCTGGGGCCCACTCAGGGACGTTTTGGGGGGCTGGAGGGGGTCGCAGCATAGAGGTAAAGCCATGGCTGTTTTTTACAAGTTCCATTGGGATATTGTCAGGGGTGTAACAAGGAACCACCGGGCTCCCCTGCAAAAATTCTGCCCCCCCCCCCCCAGACCCACTCAGGGCTGTTTTGGGGGGGTTGGAGGGGTCGCAGCATGAGGGGAAAGCCATGGCCACACATTGGTGGGGAGGGGGGACGGTCCCCCCTCCCTCACCTCGGGCTCTCTCCTGTGAGCTCTCCTGCAGCATCAATCAGTGTCTGTGCAGGCAGCAGGCAAGAACACATAACTTCCTGTGTTCCACCATGGATGTTCCTCTCTCTAGTGTCTGACGCTACTTTCTGTATAAACAGGAAGTAGTGTCAGACACTAGAGAGAGGAACATATGCGGTGGAACGCAGGAAGGTATGTGTTTCTGCCCGCTGCCCGCCGTCTGCACAGACACTGATTGATGCTGGAGGGGAGCGCAGAGGGTAGAGCCCAAGATAAGCCCGAGGACAGTCCCCACTCCCAGCCGATGTTTGGCCATGGCTTTCCCCTCATACTGTGACCCCTCCAACCGCCCAAAATGGCCCTGAGTGTGCCCGGGGGGGGGGGGGGGGGGTCCGTCAGAATTTCTGCGGGGGGGCCTGGTGATTCCTAGTTACGTCCCTGACAATATCAAATTGGAATTTGATTAGATTCGGAGTTCCTCTAAGAGACAGTTAGTGACAAGACAATAAACCTTGTAAAAAATAGGGATGGTCGCTGGATTCCGCGGAATTCAAAATACCGCGATTCCGGACGGAATTGGGCCAATTCGATTCCGGCGGTCGGAACGGAATTGCTATAGCTCTAAAACGGAATTCCACGGAAAATTTTAAATTCCGTGGAATTTTACGGAATTCAAATTTATTTCCTCACCTAACTAATTTGTATCTAATTCCCTACCTCTTGTCTTCCAGGAAATTGTAGTATTTCAAAAGCCAGCTTACATACCGTGGCTGGGAATTGAACCCAGGTCTCAGTGTGTGGTAGGTAACTCACTTAACCACTATACCACCACCAACACTACATGCTGAATCCAGCCTAGCACGTACCATTATGATCAATCCAAGAGAAAAATAAGCTTGCTTAAGGATTTGTAGCATGTCAAAAGCCAACTCACATTGGTTGGGAATAGAACCCAGGTCTGAGTGTGTAGTAGGTAACTCACTTAACCACTATACCACCACCAACACTATATGCTGATGCAGCCTAGCATGTACCATTATGATATATCCAAGAGAAAAATTAGCTTGCTTAAGGATTTGTAGCATGTCAAAAGCCAACTCACATTGGCTGGGAATAGAACCCAGGTCTGAGTGTGTGGTAGGTAACTCACTTAACCACTATACCACCACCAACACTACATGCTGAAGTCAGCCTAGACCTGGGTTCTATTCCCAGCCCAGCCTGGGTTCAATTCCCAGCCACGGTATGTAAGCTGGCTTTTGAAATACTACAATTCCCTAGAAGACGAGACCCTCCTCCCTCCGGGAGGAAAGAGGGGATAGTAGGGTCTATGGGCTATCATATAGGATTTTTTCAATTTTTCCGACGGAATCCGGAATCTGCGGAATTTCGTACAAATCCGGCGGAATTTTCATAGCGACGGAATTTAACACTGATGGAATCCGTGATTTCCGGCGGAACGGAATTTGCTCTTTCCGATCATCCCTAGTGGAATATGTTGGCGCTATACAAATACTAAAAAAATAATACAATTATAGATAATGACCATGAATTTCCAATTAAGATGTGTCTGCATTGTTAATACGTCAAAAGGATTCAGTTGCACATGTACACAAAACATGTACACAAATATTTGTATATACAGTAAGTACAATACAATACAATAACATTTGTAAAGCGCTTTTCTCCCATAGGACTCAAAGCGCATAGCTGTGTCTCAGATTAATACAGGGTTTCAGGCTGGGTTGTGTTACAGAGGAGATAGTCAGATGTCCATGAATGCCAGACTGAAAAGGTAGGTTTTCAGTTTAGACTTAAATGTTTCCAGGGATGGGGCTGTCCTGATTGGGTGTGGCAGGGAGTTCCAAAGTGTAGGGGCAGCATGACAAAAGGCTCTGTCTCCAAAGGTTTTGAGGTGGACTCTGGGGGTGACCAAGGTGTTACGTCCTTTTGATCTAAGATTGTGGGGGGTGTGATGTAGTTGCAACAAGTCCTTCAGGTATCCAGGGCCCAGATTGTGCAATGATTTGAATGTCAGTAAGCCAATCTTAAACAGAATTCTCCATTTTATCGGTAGCCAGTGGAGTGAGCTCAGGGTTGGTGTTATGTGGCAATGGCGGGGTTGGCTCGTTAACAGCCTTGCGGCGGCATTCTGTACTAATTGCAGGCGGCGTAAGTCTTTCTTATGCAGGCCTGTGTAGAGGACGTTGCAGTAGTCTAACCTTGATGTGACGAAGGCATGAACTAGGGTTGGAAGATCCTCTGAAGGAATTAGGTGTTTAATCCTTGCAATATTCCTTAGGTGAAAGAAGGAATGTTTCACAACAGCTGAGATTTGATTCCTGAAGCTTAATTTCCCATCAATCAGTACTCCCAGGCTGCGCACACAGTCTGAGTTGTTCAGGTCTGAGCTCCCTATCCTTAGTATAAACATTTGTTTTGTTTTATCTATTTAAAATTTATTGTATTTATAAAGCGCTAAACCGCTAACATAATACGCAGTGCTGTTTTCATGTATAAATTACAATCTGCATTTCAGAATGTCCTTATAATGATTATCAGTATTGTTTTGCAATATGCATCTTCTCTCTGTTTTGAACAAATGCATTGCCATACCAGTTTTGTTGGAAACACAAATTTCTTCACAAAAAAGCCAAAGTAAACATACCTAGCAGTTTATGCATATTCATCCCAACGGAAGCCTCACTTTTGACAACATTACACTGATTTATTTAACACAATATTTTCCCAGTGTCTTGTCCAAAAAATGTTGGACGCTGGGACTTCCCGTAGTCAGTCTCTCCAGTGAGTTTATTTTCCTTGTGTGTCCAAATCGGAACATTGCAGAATTTGATGGGAGTTATAAGCTTGTAAGTGTGCTGCAATGAAGCAAGTACATGTATAACTCCGACTGTATTCAATGGAAGAGTATCCTCTATAATAAAACCCTAATGTCTCTGCGTCCCATGTCCCTGTGTGTGTCCCAGCTGGTAGGTGAATTCCGCTGCAACTCGGACACCAGGGTAGTGCTGGAACCAGGCGACTTGACCCAAATGTGTAATAAGGAAGGAAAAAGTTCAGCACAAACTCCTGTGTACAATCGAGTCCCAATTTTATTAATGCAGGTAAAAAGCCATACAGTCAAGGAGCTGACATGTTTCGGACTCGCATGTCCTTAATCATATGATTAAGGACCTGCGAATCCGAAACATGTCAGCTCCTTGACTGTATGGCTTTTTACCTGCATTCATAAAATTGGGACTCGATTGTACACAGGAGTTTGTGCCGAACTTTTTCCTTCCTTGTTGCACATGTGTATGTCCCACATGCGCTCTGCGCATGTGCAGGGACGCAGAGACATCGAGGGAGAGTGACACATGGCGAGCAATGACGGGCGAAGGGGCGGATGGGCAGGCGTGCGTGCGTGGGTGGGCGCATCGTGCACGCGGATGGCAGGCGCGCACGCGGTGGAAATGTGCAGACGCGGTGGAAATGTGCGTGCGTGGCGGGCGCATGTGCAGTGACAGACCTAGCTCGTTTTTAAACGGGCTTAGGTCCACTACTTTACCAATAGAGGGAACAGTTTGGATCCCCTGGGCTGTATTTAGAGCTCCTATAATGTTGCACAATTTTAGCTAGTGATGCAATTTTCAGCACAGCTATATGGGCTCAATTCAGTAAGCACTACCGCATTCAGTAATGCAGATGTTACCAAACATCTGGTCAAATTTTGATTAACTGAAGGTGAGTGACCACACAACATACAATTTTCTAAGTGTCTTTTAAATTCAAGGATTACAATCAATTTTTCTTATTGATTTTAACATTTCAAAAATTTGACCAATGTACCACACGCATGTTAAATTTCTCCCCAATTAAGAAAAAAAATGATTGAAAAATGACAAAATTGCTTGAGTTTATAGATTAACAAATTGACAATCTACCCTTCACCATTCAGTTTTCATAAACATTGATCAGAGGTAAATGGTTGTGTGGTAAATACCTCACAAAATGTCAATTCACAAACATTAGAGCATTATGTAAGACCAGTGAGATGTTTGGTATATTAGCTCAAGCCTAGAGTTGTCAGTAACTAAAAAAAATAGCTATTTAGTAAAATGTAAAGCAAAGGAGACAGCTAGTAGGAGATGCCACCCTGTCCTACGACTCACTCCATTGGTACTGATGGACTGCTTGGGTGGGACATCAGAAAAGAAACAAAAGATGATGCAGTAGCAGGGCACATTCATAAAGACTTTCTTGTAACCCTTAAAGGGTACCTAAACTGAGAGGGATATGGCTGTTTCCTTTAAAACAATAACAGTTGCATGGCAGTCCAGCTGATCTCTTTGGCTGCAGTAGTGGCTGAATCACACACCTGAAACAAGCATGCAGCTAATCCAGTCTGACTTCAGTCAGAGAACCTGATCTGCATGCTTGTTAATGGGCTGTGGCTAAAAAGTATTTGAGACATAGAATCAGCAGGAGAGTCAGGCAACTGTCTGGTATTATTTTAAAAGGAAATATCCATATCTTTCTCAGTTTAGGTTCTCTTTAAGCTGTGCGCATGTAAGGAGTTATACAGAGAATCAGAGGAACTAGAGGAGGCATGCAGTCTAAACGTTACTGGGGATGCCTTTTACTCTTATAGGACAGAAGCAGCAACTTGCAAAGGAATGACTCGTTTAAAGGGACACTTAAGTCAAACAAACAAATAAGTTTTACTCACCTGGGGCTTCCAATAGCCCCCCGCAGATGTCCGGTGCCCTCGCCGTCTCCCTCCGATCCTCCTGGCCCCGCCGGCAGCCACTTCCTGTTTCGGTGACAGGAGCTGACAGGCTGGGGACGCGAGTGATTCTTCGCGTTCTCAGACACATTAGCAACCCTCTATGCTGCTATGTGGTGTATGATATATGCTATAGCAGCATAGATGGCGCTATTGTGGCCGGGAACGCGAAGAATCACTCACGTCCCCAGCCTGTCAGCTCCTGTCACCGAAACAGGAAGTGGCTGCCGGCGGGGCCAGGAGGATCGGAGGGAAACGGCGAGGGCACCGGACAGCTGCAGGGGGCTATTGGAAGCCCCAGGTGAGTAAAACTCATTTTTTTTGTTTGACTTAAGTGTCCCTTTAAGGGAGACCACTTTTTCTAGAAGAATCATAATTCTGCCCAACAGTGGAAGAACACAGCTTGCTACCAAGACCTACTCCACTGCTGGTTAGACTTCTACTATTTACCAAACAGGTCTTAGCAAATTACAGACATGTTTTTCAGTTAATTACTAAACTATTACCGCATGTGTCAAAATCTTAGTGATTTTAGAAATAAGGTCTAAAATATTGAATGATTAAAAGCAGCATTTCAACAACCTATTTTTTATGTTACATATAAAGCCTACGTCACATTTGTTGCAGAGATTTTATAAAGAATATCTACCCACTTTTTTTAAATAAAGGTTTATATGGTTCAACCACATTTAAGCCTCATTTGAATTTTATTTGTACCGCACTAATTTCATTTTTTTGAAAGCCTTGAATATGTATTTGCATAACTCTGCAGTTTGTATACACAAACATTAAGGCATTAACCACTTCAGAACTCAGCCTTTACACCCCCCCCCCCCCCTCCTTAAGGACCAGCACTGATTTCTAAGATCTGTGCTGGGTGGGCTCTACAGCCCCCAGCACAGATCAAATACCAGGCAGAGCGACCAGATCGCCCCCCTTTTTTCCCCACTAGGGGGATGATGTGCTGGGGGGGTCTGATCGCTCCTGCCGATGGACAGTTGGGTTTTATAAGCCACAGAGTACAGCAGAAACGACACACAACTAATGCAGCTATGATCAAAGGTACTTTTGCTTCTCCTCACATTAAACGCTAGTCTGCTGCTGTCTTTACCTTTCACTAACTAGCTCTGCTCTGAGTACCATTTACACCAATGGTTTTGAGAGTGTTAAGTCAAGGAATTGTATTACTCTTGAAAATTGAAGCTGAAAACCAAGGAGGCCATGTACATAGTTAATAAGAGGAATAGGATGGTTAAAAAGCAAAATATGCAACATTTGCTTTGTAGTACCCACTCAACTGCTTTCAAGCTGTAGCAGTCATTTCAGAAGAGTGTACCGACAGCCACAAACATCTGAAAGACTGCTATATGTGGCTTTCCATGCACTTGCACATCCTGTCAGTGTAAAAGAGGATGGCTCTTGGTGGCTTGATGACTTGCAAAATCACATTAATGCATAATTTTTTTAAATTAGAATTCGTTTTTCTTACTAGCAATTTGCAGCCAGAAGCAATAAAACTTCAAAGTTGCTTATATGCCCAAAGTTAGAAGGTACCAAATATCAGTAGTAGAGCAACAGCAAGTCTAAAGTTCAAAGCAGTTACAGCACAATTCCAAATTAAATCGCAGCTAGCAACAGACTGCAGTTTTGGACATGGTACTGTCCCTTTTCAAGCCTATACAATATTTGGTATTATTTATTTAATGATTCTTGTGTCCCTGGCACCTCTGTGACTTTTGTATGATCACACTGGTGGTCCTGGGAACAGGAAATGAGAGAGTGCAAAAGAGAAAAAGTAAATGCTTTATGAGAGCATTCTACATTTAACAAGAACGATGTAATTTGTTGTGGCCTCTGTCTCTGCTTAATATATATGTTATGGCCAGAACCCGAAGTGTGGCCACTTCTAGTTCTGGCCGGCCACTTCGGGTTCTGGCCGGCCAATGTGCAAAGTGGCCGCAGTGCAGCGGCCATTCTTAGAAATGTTATGTTTACGCCGTCTCGCTGCGGCCAAATTGATGACAACTTGCTTAATTTAATGAAATATAGCCGGCGGCAATGTAATACATGAAGCCGCCGGCTTTCGCACTGCCTCTCTCCTCTCCCCCACCCACCCCGCCTCCCATACAATAAGTAGCAGCCGGCGGGGACACGCATGTCCCGAGAGTAGTTCGTCGCGGCAGGGGAATCCTGCCGTTCCTGCAGAGCGGGTGCTGGCAGAAGCAATGTCTGCAGCCTCCCCGCTCTGCTGCCCTGCTGCGACGAACGACTCTCCGGCTGCATGTCCAGGGCTGCTACGTATATTGTATGGGAGGCGGGGAGAGGAGAGAGAGGGGGGCGGGGTGAGGGGGGAGGGGGAAAGGAGAGAGGCAGTGCGAAAGCCGGCGGCTTCATCTTTTACATTGCCGCCGGCTATATTTCATTAAATTAAGCAAGTTGTCATCAATTTGGCCGCAGCGAGACGGCGTAAACATTACATTTCTAATATTGGCCGCTGCGCTGCGGCCACTTCGCACATTGGCCGGCCAGAACCCGAAGTGGCTGGCCAGAACGCGAAGTGGCCACACTTCGGATTCTGGCCGTAACATATACATATATTCCCTGCCAGTAAAAGATGATGAGTAAAAATGTCCCAATATGGGGTCATAGATGTCAGTAATAAAACTGACAAACTTAAATATTTTGTTTGTACAGCTAGGCTCCAATGTATTGGCCTAAACTGTACAGAGATATGTAAGCCTCAAAGCCAACATGGTGGATATATTCCTAAAGCAAGCTACCGTATATACTCGCATACAAGCCGAATTTTTGACCCCCAAAAAGGGGGTCAAAAGTTGGGGGGTCGGCTTGTATGCGAGTCTTCCCTGGTGGTATAGTGGTTAGTGGTGGGTGTTCCGCGCCCCGCTCCCCCCCCTTCCCGCTCCCCCCGCTGCTATTACCTGCAGGCAGCGGCCGCTTCCTAATCCGCGTTCCCCTTCTGTTTCAGCGTGTATCACAGCAGCGCGCCCGGCGCTGCTGCTGTGACGATGCAGGGGGCAGGAAAGAGCGGTTCCCCTGGTAACGGCGATACAGATCGCCGCTATAGGGAGCCGCGCTCTTTCCTGCACTCTGCATCGTCACAGCAGCAGCGCCGGGCGCGCTGCTGTGATACACGCTGAAACAGAAGGGGAACGCGGATTAGGAAGCGGCCGCTGCCTGCAGGTAATAGCAGCGGGGGGAGCGGGGAGCGGGGGGTGAGGGCGGGAGTACTACCTACCTATGCTGGGCACTATACTGGCTAAACTGGGCACTATACTGGTTAACCTGGGCACTATACTGGCTAAACTGGGCACTATACTAGCTAAACTGGGCACTATACTAGCTAAACTGGGCACTTTACTAGCCATACTGGGGCACTACACTGGCTAAACTGGGCACTATACTGGCTAAACTGGGCACTATACTGGCTAAACTGGGCACTATACTAGCTAAACTGGGCACTATACTAGCTAAACTGGGCACTATACTGGCTAAACTGGGCACTATACTGGCTAAACTGGGCACTATACTAGCTAAACTGGGCACTGTACTAGCTAAACTGGGCACTATACTGGCTAAACTGGGCACTATACTAACTAAACTGGGCACTATACTGGCTAAACTGGGCACTTTACTAGCCATACTGGGGCACTATACTAGCTAAACTGGGCACTATACTGGCTAAACTGGGCACTATACTGGCTAAACTGGGCACTATACTGGCTAAACTGGGCACTATACTAGCTAAACTGGGCACTATACTAGCTAAACTGGGCACTATACTAGCTAAACTGGGCACTATACTGGCTAAACTGGGCACTATACTGGCTAAACTGGGCACTTTACTAGCCATACTGGGGCACTATACTAGCTAAACTGGGCACTATACTAGCTAAACTGAGGCACTACCTACCCATACTGGGCACTATACTGGCTATACTGGGCACTTTACTAGCTATACTGGGCACTATACTAGCTATACTGGACACTACCTACCTTTACTGGGCACTATACTAGCTATACTGGGACACACTGGGGGGCTGCACCAATCCAGCATTTCCTACTCCCGGCTTATATGGGGGTCAATCATTGTCCCCAGTTTTTTCAGGGGAAAGTTGGGGGGTCGGCTTATATGCGGGTCGGCTTATAAATTCAAATTCACTTTATTGTATTGTAGATGTGTTTTTTGGCTAGAAGATAATGACCAGCTGGGACTCCAAAAATGGCACATCAGCCCATTTACCATGACCTTAAAAACAGCTGCATGCTTCTGTGGTATATTGTAGCCCTAAGCCCACCAGAATTGTTCTTCCCTTTTCTTCATTATGCAGCTCAGTCCTATAAACTCAGACTTCCAGCACTTATTGCTACCCTGAAGTATGCTTGTATTTTTTTGTTGTGTGCTACTTACTGTTTTCCATTCTTTTCTCTAAACCCACATCAGCTAGATTATTAGGCGCACAAAAAAAGGGCTGAAGAGCAAAAATAACTACTGCATATGATTCAGTGCAGGTTTGCATGTGAAGTCAAATGTTCACAAAATGTTCTGCCAAGATGCAGTCTGAACATCTCTCCATATTAATCACTTTCACCTGTGACATCCCGCTTATCTCTTCAGCATCAGACAATCTGTCCGCCTTCATAAGCTATTTTGTAATGTGCGCATTCACTATTACTTGCTGTTTATAGTCCCATCTGAACGCTTATCTCCCATGAGAAACTCTGCACTTAACCCGTGACAGTAATCTTTAATGTGTTTTTATCTTGGAAAAAAAAGTGTTTTCCTTATTCACCTTTAAGTGTATACAAGCTCCTAGGGACACGCATTACTCATTTCTTTTCTTGTAACAGAACAAGTTGTCTATATTTGTCTTTGATTTTTTTAGAATATAACGGTATTACAAACACTTCCCACCAGCCTTTCTGTAAAATGAAGAGCAGTAAGTAGTACATATTTTTATTTCTCTATATGGTACACCCAAATTACAAGTGAGGCTTTCTTTTTACTTAATGCTGCTGATCAACATAATGAAACGTTTGTAAGAACATAGTACAATGAAAATTATAGTGATGCCCATAGTAACAAGAAGAAATTCAGTATTGGCATTAGACTAGTATTAGACACAATATTGGGTATTGGATACAAACAGCACTTCACGTGCTAACTGTTTAGCACACCCATGCTAAACAGTTTGCACCACTTTGTGAATCAAGCCCATTGCACCTAGCAAATTGAAATCTCAACTACCCACCAATAACTGTATTAAAACAGTTCCCGAATGAAATAGGTTACGCATGCCGGTCCCGACAATGCCTATGTTGTAAGACAATAGTAGATGGAGCTAAGACCTTCGCTACTTCAGGATCTACACACTATGCAATCAAATCTTATGTAAACGTGTCAGAGCACCTACGTAATCTATTTACCAACTTGTCCTTGCAATTTGTTCTACATAGGAAGGACTTCCTAAAAATTTCAAACTCGGCTCAACAAACATAGATCCAACATAAAAAAGGGGGAGAGCAAGCATAGTGTTTCAAATCACTTTTTATTGGTTCATGGAAAAAAGTATAACCTTCTAAAAGCTAGAATTATAGAACAAATTCCTATGGCCAATAAACATGAAAGATTTTGCACCTTATGTAGGAGGGAATCATATTGGATACTCAAATTGTGGACACTAGAACCAGATGGCCTTAATAAATGCTTAGAGGAAATACATTAGGAGGTATAGACTAGCTGGGACATTATATATTCCTTAATTTTTTTCCTTTCCATCCCCCTCTCCCCCTTTTTTTCCCCCTCCTTATTTACAAAGTATGTAATGGAAGATTTGATTGTGAACAACAAGTATGTGTGGCTGTGGGGTACAGCCATTTGTGGGTAAACCCACATGCCACATATACATATGTGGATCTGTATGCATAATACTTATTTTATTTGTAACCATGTGAAATTGTGAGCGAATTCACATTATACCACCTTCCTTTTTTTATCTATATATACACCAGGGAACCATTAATGGTACCCCTTTATGGTGACTGATTATTGGGAAATTTCAATATTACTTCCCTCTTAAGATCTTTAATTTATAGATAGATAGCGCTCCACTCTGCTCGTGTTTCATCAAAGTTCATCAACATTCATCAGAAGAGGAAACCAAGAAGAATCCCCCTTAGGGGCTGCACTCACCCAAGACGTGTGACCACTGTAAGACTGGTCAATAAACGCCCCTGTCTCCTCCTATGGCCGACTGCCCGATCTCAGCTTCTGACGGCGCTCCTTAGTGTAGGCTCCAGACGATGCTCCTTAGTGTAGGCTCCCCGCTGGTTCCTCCTTATAGTTTGTTCCTGGTGTAAGGCCCACCTTAAAACAGAATGAGCCTCATATAGCGTAATTCCGTTATATAAAAGATGCTTTATTCCATAAAATATACTCACAAACATAAGATATACACAGCGCGTAGAGTGTTTATACGGGCTCTCCCCCGTGCCTCTCCGGATAGGCTCGCTGGGTTTCCTCCGCAAAACGCCGCTGTGATACGACCAGATCGTCCTGCGGGCGCTAGCTCCTCCCTACGCGTTTCGTCACCGGCGCGTGACTCATCAGGGGCGTGGCTAGCCCCAGGACGTCGGGTAATTTAAAAGAACGGCGGCATTGCTCCTCCCAATCCCCACTCTAACAGGGAAATTTCTGCGCATGTGTGAGCAATGCCTCCTTACGCCGCCACTCCGAGGCCTGAATATGTAAATGATGGAAGGGGTGGTTACGTATTTGTCGCGCCGCTATGACCGTGCGCATGTTATACATAACTGAGGCAGAAGGGAGGCCCATATGTACAATAGTACAAATGTTCAAATGCACAGCATTTTTTGTCTCAATTAGATTTAAAACATTAAAACTGCATTTCAAACAGTATAGCACACTGCGCATGTTATACATGCACAATATGCTTACAATACAGATTCTTATACACAGTCGCCATCTTGTGGTCACTTAGTAAATAGCCCAACAATATTTCCATATTACCAGTGTCCACATACATGTAGATGCATTGTGTTTGCTCAGAAGCCACTTATCACACCATCAAAATAAAGGTTGAATAAAAGTTAAGTAAAATTATTAATATTAAATAATACATCAACATTAATATTAGATAAGCAGACAGTTAGGAACACATGTGTGTTAGCATGAGAGTCAATCCTCATTGGTTTTAGTGGCAAGATACCAGTATTTTCTCTCACATAGGACCAAACTAATAGTAATCTGTATCCCTAGTTTCAACTGTTTGCTATATAACAGTTGAGATCAATTTCCAAGTTATGCCCCCCCGGTTGTAAGGTTCCCATCTGGTAGATCCATTTAGTTTCGGCCTTTGATATTTCTCGGATCTTGTTGCAGCCTCTCCACGAATAATTCGCCTTTTCTATTCCACAGAATTTTAAGGTACTGGGGTCCGATTGGTGATGTATCCTATAGTGATCTGATACACTGTGTCCCTCCAGTCCCCGTCTTATATTTCCAATATGTTCTCCAATCCTCTTTTTTAGTTTCCTGGTCGTTCTACCTATATACTGGATATTGCAGGGACACCACACCATGTACACCACCCCCTTAGTGTTACACGTTATGTTCTGCCTTATTTTATGAGTGGTTCCTTTTGATGTAGAAACCACTTCATTACATCTAATTGGCATCCCCTCTCTACATCCTACACAGCCTCTACATGGAAAAAACCCTTGTTGTTGCCAGAATGGGATCACTTCCCTGGGTGGGTTTACGCAACTTGGCGCCAGGTAGTTCCTCAGGTTCCTTGCCTTACGATATATAAATTTAGGGCGGTCTGGTAATATCTTCTTAAGTTGATTGTCTTCTCTTAGTATGGCCCAGTGTTTTCTTATGATGTGTTCCACCTGTTTATATTGAACATTGAAATCACTCAGAAAAGGTATATTCTCCGTTTGTTGTCCCCTTAGATTTCTCGGGCCCTTTCTTACTAGTTCTGATCTATCTATTCTGCCTACATCCATTATCTGCCTTTGAATTTCTGCCTCATCATACCCCTTATCTATAAACTGCTCGGCCAACACCTGTGACTGGCCTACATAGTCTCTCATCTCAGTGCAATTCCTCCGTAGCCTTATCATTTGCCCTTTTGGTATTGCCTTTTTCCATTTTGGGTGATGGCAGCGGTCTTTGTCAAGGTATCCATTTCTGTCTGTCGGTTTGAAGTAAGTGGTTGTGCATATTTTTCCATCCTTTTTGGCAATATTTAGATCCAGGAAATGTATTAGTGTCCTACTTTTCTCCATGGTTAACTCAATGTTCATCCTATTCTGATTCAGCTTTTCAAAGAACACAGGAAGGTCATCCTCAGCTCCCCTCCAGATCATGAATAGATCATCTATGAATCTTCGCCAGATGTAGATTCTTTCATCTTCACCATTCCCCAGTACCATCTCTTCCCATCTTCCCATAAATAGATTCGCCAGGGAGGGAGCGAACCCCGCCCCCATGGCACACCCCTTGATCTGCAGATAGTAGGCCCCATCATGCCAGAAATAATTTCGCGTGAGGGCAAACTCCAGTAATTTCATAATGAACCCGCGCTGTTTCTCATTCAATTGTTGATCTTTATCAAGGTAATACTTCACCGCCTCCAGACCAGCCTCATGCGGAATGTTCGTATATAACGATGTTACATCAGCGGTTACCAATATATCTCCCTCCTCCAGGCTAAGACTCTCAAGAATTTGTAGCACATGTTTTGTGTCCTTTATTACTTGAGGGAGGCCCATCACAAGCGGCTGCAGGAAAAAGTCCAAATATTGGCCCAACCTGTGTGTGATGGATCCTATACCGCTTATGATGGGCCTCCCTGGTGGTTTTTCCTGATTCTTGTGTATCTTCGGGATCTGGTAAATTATCGGTGTTCTTGGTGCCGTAGGTATCAAGAATTCATATTCCTTATCGTCCAGAATCCCGTCATTTAGTCCCGATTTCAGTATTTCTCTCAGCTCAGTGGCAAACTCATATCTCACCGTTAACTAGTTTATTAAGTTCCTCTCCATACTGCCTCTGGCTAAGAACTACAACCCCCCGACCCTTATCAGCTGGACGCACAACCAGCTTTTTGTCCTCCAGCATTTCCTTAGCTAGTTTTGCCACTCCTCTGACTCTTTGTGGTTGAATTTGCTCAAGATCTGTTTCCACCATCTTCTTAAAGTGAACCTTAAGTCAACTGAAAAAAATGAGATTTACTCACCTGGGGCTTCCCTCAACCCCCAGCAGCCTATCGGTGCCCTCGCAGCTCCGCTCTGATGTCCCAGGACCCGCCGGCGAGCACTTCCGGTTCGGCCGTCACCGGCCGACAGGCATGGGAACGCGAGTGATTGTTCGCGTTCCCAGCCTGTATATCGCCCCCTATGCTGCTATTGCAGCCTCCTGGCCGCAATAGCAGCATAGGGGGCGATATACAGGCTGGGAACGCGAACAATCACTCGCGTTCCCATGCCTGTCAGCCGGTGACGGCCAAACCGGAAGTGCTCGCCGGCGGGTCCTGGGACATCGGAGCGGAGCTGCGAGGGCACCGATCGGCTGCTGGGGGCTGAGGGAAGCCCCAGGTGAGTAAATCTCATTTTTTTCAGTTGACTTAAGGATCACTTTAAATACTTCCACACAATTGGGGTTGGCTGTATTATGTGGGTTAAATAAGGACCGTTTTTTCATGCCTGTGTGTTGGTATTGGCTTATGGGATTATTCCTGTTTGTTGGTCCTTCCTTACTGAGAAAATACTTTTTGATGTTAAGGACTCTGGTATACTTTTGCAAATCTATATATGTTGTGAATTTATTCAATGGTTGTTGCGGTGCGTGCTTAAGACCCTTATCAAGTGTCTTCAGCTCCTGGTTCATTAGGGTTACTCCTGATAGATTGTAGATTCCTTTCCCTATCTCTGGTATCTTGCCACTAAAACCAATGAGGATTGACTCTCATGCTAACACACATGTGTTCCTAACTGTCTGCTTATCTAATATTAATGTTGATGTATTATTTAATATCAATAATTTTACTTAACTTTTATTCAACCTTTATTTTGATGGTGTGATAAGTGGCTTCTGAGCAAACACAATGCATCTACATGTATGTGGACACTGGTAATATGGAAATATTGTTGGGCTATTTACTAAGTGACCACAAGATAGCGACTGTGTATAAGAATCTGTATTGTAAGCATATTGTGCATGTATAACATGCACAGTGTGCTATACTGTTTGAAATGCAGTTTTAATGTTTTAAATCTAATTGAGACAAAAAATGCTGTGCATTTGAACATTTGTACTATTGTACATATGGGCCTCCCTTCTGCCTCAGTTATGTATAACATGCGCACGGTCATAGCGGCGCGACAAATACGTAACCACCCCTTCCATCATTTACATATTCAGGCCTCGGAGTGGCGGCGTAAGGAGGCATTGCTCACACATGCGCAGAAATTTCCCTGTTAGAGTGGGGATTGGGAGGAGCAATGCCGCCGTTCTTTTAAATTACCCGACGTCCTGGGGCTAGCCACACCCGATGAGTCACGCGCCGTGACGAAACGCGTAGGGAGGAGCTAGCGCCCGCAGGACGATCTGGTCGTATCACAGCGGAGTTTTGCGGAGGAAACCCAGCGAGCCTATCCGGAGAGGCACGGGGGAGAGCCCGTATAAACACTCTACGCGCTGTGTATATCTTATGTTTGTGAGTATATTTTATGGAATAAAGCATCTTTTATATAACGGAATTACGCTATATGAGGCTCATTCTGTTTGAGGTGGGCCTTACACCAGGAACAAACTATAAGGAGGAACCAGCGGGGAGCCTACACTAAGGAGCATCGTCTGGAGCCTACACTAAGGAGCGCCGTCAGAAGCTGAGATCGGGCAGTCGGCCATAGGAGGAGACAGGGGCGTTTATTGACCAGTCTTACAGTGGTCACACGTCTTGGGTGAGTGCAGCCCCTAAGGGGGACTCTTCTTGGTTTCCTCTTCTGATGAATGTTGATGAACTTTGATGAAACACGAGCAGAGTGGAGCGCTATCTATAAATTAAAGACTGTATAGGGGGCACTTGCTGAACCTCAATAGAGCGCATACACACGGGAGGAGTTGGGCTATAAGTGAAGAAAGGACTAAACTTTTTATTTGAACTGTGTCTGTGGCTGTGTCCTACAAGCAGCCATTTCTGAACAGGTGAGACCTGTCTTTGGCAGGGTGGATGCTCCTATTTACTTGTCACTCAGAGCGCTCTCTCTTTTGCATGTTTTTACTAGTTATAATGGTGTCAGCTCCAGGAAGCACTATGGTCAGGGAAGGACAGAAATTCCCTGCAGCAGCTGTATGGACAGCACAAAGGAAGTGGACAGTGAGTCTCTCTCTGGATCACAGTCAGACTCACTGTAATGTGTATTTGTGGTGTCTGGAATGGTCTTCCTGCAAGGAACTTTCCCTGGCTGTCTAGTTTTCCAGAGTCTTGGCTGTACACTGTCTGAACTCCTCAGCACAATTGCTGAAAAAGCTTCAACAGGAGTTACTGCAGGTGAAACTGACTGGTTTGTAGTCACAGGAAAGCACGAGTGAGACGTTTTGCACACTCTTCTGTGCTGAGCACAGATACTATAAGTGTGCTGCATTTTGATGGCGAGGAGGTGGAATAAAGTGGCCCAAAAGTATTTTTTACTGATGCACTGCAGGTTCAATTTTATACATTACATGCACACTTTTAACTATGCTGGCACTTTTTTTGCACTTGTTATAAATTGTATAGCTTAAGTATTGGGCCCCTTTTTGGCAGAGCTATATATATATCCCCTCATGGGGTCTCAGATCAACTTGTACAATTAAGCTGGATCCAGCAGTGTGCTTGTGGTCAGATAGTGTGCTTGAGGGATGTTTGACATCATGAAGTGCTCCTTGCATAGTTAATTGTTTTGTTTTTTTTAATTTTGCATTCTGTAAAATAACTGTCAAACTTTTTCACTTTGACAGCACTCAGAATTGTCAGAATGAACTATATATAAATAAACCTACAAGTGATTTTGTAAGAAGCCACTGACTGGCGTTTGGGTGCGCCAAGAGAAAAGCGCGATATAAATGTTCTGTGTATGTGTCTGAATGCACCTATACTAGTAGCAAATTGCATGCATAGAGCTTCCTGCTTATATCACAGCGTTTCTCAAACCTGTCCTCGTGACTCCCTAGTGGTGCTTGTTTTGCAGGCAGCTGCACTTATACACAGGTGGGGTAATTTGTGTCTCAGCTACATGGAATCCACCTAGCTGAGACACTAATTACCCCACCAGTGCATAGGTGAGGTTGCCTGCAAAACATGCTTCGTTGGGGAGTCACGAGGACAGATTTGAGAAACACTGATCTAGAACATAAATGACAGCCACCAGCAAAGTCCAGTTCATGCATCAGAACGATAAGGTACTTCAATCAGTTCTCACATTGCGCTGGCACCCAGACAAACAGTTTCAGTAGGAGTCTGTAATGTCAACAGACTTGAAAGGAAGCATATGTACGTGCTATATTTTGACTAACAACAGAGATATCCACCAGTAACGCAACAAAGTCCAACCAGCTATAGCCTTTGCATTCAACACCTGGGACCATATGCAATTCGAGGAGATAAGAAGCTGAAAACATGCGAGCTTCTCATCTCCTCACATCGCTCAGGATTTACCGGCAAATTCAATTGCCAGTTTCACCTGAGCGATGTCCTTGTGTAAAGGAGCATACCTCAGTCGAATACTAGGTATTCGCTGAGCGATGCTCTTGTGTGGCCAGCGATGTGGAGCGAGGCATTTGTGCCGTGGAGCTGTCCTTCAGCATCACAACACTGCTGCCTCTCTCCCCGGAAGATGTGCGTGCATCGTCGCAAGAGCCAGCGCATCGTCGCAAGGCTCTTACCCACCGCCCGCCGCCTCCTGCTGCTCGTCGCTACCGCAGGACCTTTAGAAGATACATACCTTCATTGTTTCTTCTCGCCGCATGTCCCACGCCGCTCTTCCACTCTTCTATGTGACTGTCAGTGTTTTTGGAGCCTGGCAAAACATCTTTGAATCTCCCGCCAGGTCTCCCCATTCCTCCACTAGGTGGCCCAATGGAATCATCCTGATTCTAATTGGACCAATGAGAATCAGGATGATTCTCATTGGGCCACCTAGTGGAACGAATGGGGAGCCCCAGCGGGAGACTCAAAGATGCTTTGCCGGGCTCCAAGAGCACTGACAGTCACAGAGATGAGCGGAGGAGCGGCATGGGACATGCGGCGAGAAGGGAACGATGGGGGTATTTTTTTTTTTACATTTTAAATAGGTAAGGAGTCAAAACTGACTCCTTTACCTATTTAAATCCCTGGCATCTGGGGTTGCCTTAGTAAAGGAGGCTCCCAGATGCCAAAAGCGGCCCGCTGACAGCAGCGATAGGTCTTTTCGCCTGCTCAGAGCAGGTGAAAAGTTAACACCTATGTTTGGCGGGAAGTATCGCTTCCCGGGGGGTGCAAAATGCAATTGCATAGGGGGAAAGGAACTTGCTGGGTGATTATATCGCCCAAGCGAGTTCTTTTCCGCCCTGGGGGGTTTTAAATGTAATTGCATTAGGCGACCTTGTTGACGCCCAATTTAAGAACGCTTCAGCACTTAGTGCTGGCGAGTTTGGTAATTGCATAGGTTCCCTGATGTCTATACCACTGGGTTTCCCCAATTGTAATTGCGTGTGAAGTGGCGGCGGGCAGGATGTAACATAGTACGGTCCATGTGGTAAATATGTCTCGCTGCAACAATACTTGTGGGTGCAGACCTAGCGGCGGCTTGCGCCCCAGCTCGGCATCAAATGAGAGGCTCCCCACTAACAACTGGAAGTACAGAACTTTAGTATCACAAGGGCAGTGGGCTGGGCCAGCCTTGATAAGCTCCACCCACCTATGCATTTAACGTCCCTTGAGCATTTCCTCAGGGTGCAGCATGGTCTTCCCTAGGACAGCCTTATATATGTGTTCCCGACTCCTCCTCTCCATTTTTTTTTAAAGGCAACTTTACCAGAGTTTTACCAGAGTTTACTGAATGTGCCCAATATCACTGACTGAGATGTTTCCTCTACTGAATTGTTATTGCATTTTCCCTGTGATTAGCACACTGTGAACATGTACATTACCATTTTATGGCTGATTCCTTTTGGAATTCATTAAATTTCCCTAAACTTTCTTTTAACTTTATATCAATTAAATATGCTATATAATTTTTTTTCAAGCAAAAGTGGTGCTTTGTGTAAGATAAGTGAAGTTGATTGCTTTGAAAATTGTTTCCATCATTAATTCTCTAGGTGACAGGATGCTGTAATAAAGTTTGACTTACAGAATGATTAAGAATAAATTAGAAAGCTATTGTCATGTAAAACATTCAGTATGTTTCATACAGCCAAAGGGTATTTATTCCAATACCTTTCTCTTGCAGAACATTTCCCACTTAGAAAAAAAATACCTTTGTTAAATCTGCATATTCAAGGATATTATCACCTTGCAATTACGGTACGTTAGACATAATCCTGAAATATTATATGTTAGACAATTTTTGTCTACCTCAATCTGTAAAAGAGAAATATGCAATTTGACATACAGTATTTCCATTACAGGTATTTTTCTGTTTTCTTGGCTGCTTAAATATATTTTAAGAAGCAAGCTTTCCAGAATACTTTGTCCCCATCCCGTGCATTATGTCATAGGATGTCAACCAATGCATGATGGGAAACTGAAATGGACATGAAAGGCAGGGAAGTCCACATGCCAAAGCATCAGATATCTTCATTAGAGTTGGGCCGAACCTCCGATTTTAGGTTCGTGAACCGGGTTCGCGAACTTTCGCGGAACGTTCGGTTCGCGTTAAAGTTCGCGAACCGCAATAGACTTCAATGGGGATGCGAACTTTGAAAAAAAAAATAATGCTGGCCACAAAAGTGATGGAAAAGATGTTTCAAGGGGTCTAACACCTGAAGGGGGGCCTGGCGGAGTGGGATAGATGCCAAAAGTCCCCGGGAAAAATCTGGATTTGACGCAAAGCAGCGTTTTAAGGGCAGAAATCACATTGAATGCTAAATGACAGGCCTAAAGTGCTTTAAAACATCTTGCATGTGTATACATCAATCAGGTAGTGTAATTAAGGTACTGCTTCACACTGACACACCAAACTGTTCACTGAACAGAACAGGTATGCAGTGGCGGGTTCACTGAACAGAACAGGTATGCAGTGTCGGGTTCACTGAACAGAACAGGTATGCAGTGGCGGGTTCACTGAACAGAACAGGTATACAGTGGCGGGTTCACTGAACAGAACAGGTATACAGTGGCGGGTTCACAGAACAGGTATACAGTGGCGGGTCCACTGAACAGAACAGGTATACAGTGGCGGGTTCACAGAACAGGTATACAGTGGCAGGATCACTGAACAGGTATGCAGTGGCAGGATCACTGAACAGGTATGCAGTGGCAGGATCACTGAACAGGTATGCAGTGGCAGGATCACTGAACAGGTATGCAGTGGCAGGATCACTGAACAGGTATGCACTGGCAGGATCACTGAACAGGTATGCAGTGGCAGGATCACTGAACAGGTATGCAGTGGCAGGATCACTGAACAGGTATGTAGTGGCAGGATCACTGAACAGGTATGTAGTGGCAGGATCACTGAACAGGTATGCAGTGGCAGGATCACTGAACAGGTATGCACTGGCAGGATCACTGAACAGGTATGCAGTGGGCTGAGGGCTCACTGAACAGAACAGGTATGCAGCCAGGAAAAGCTAAGCCTAACTAATCTTTCCCTAGAGACAGACAGCAGCTCGCCCTACTCTCTCTAATGCAGGCACACGAGTGGCCGTAATGGCCGCCGCTGCCTGCCTTATATAAGGGGGGGTGGGGCTCCAGGGGCTAGTGTAGCCTAATTGGCTACACTGGGCCTGCTGACTGTGATGTAGAGGGTCAAAGTTGACCCTCAGGTGCATTATGGGGTGAACCGAACTTCCGCAAAACGTTCGCGTGCGGCACCCGCACCACCTAAGTTCGCACGAACCACGTTCGCCGGCGAACCGTTCGGCCCAACTCTAATCTTCATTATCATTGTTATTATTATTATTGCCATATATCCCAACACATAAGCCACCCCTACTTTCGGACTAAAAAAAATAGGCTGGAAGGAATGACCTGACAAATACCCCCTTCCCCGTGTGGATCCAAACCCCCTATGCAGAGTGTGCATTGTAGTGTACTAATGAAAGCATCTCTACCTCACCTCGCTCCAGCCTCCCAGAGGAGGTTGGGCAGGTCCAAAAAAACGTAGCTACCAGGTTTTTTTTTTGATTTAACATGTCATCCTTATTGAGATAATGCAGTGATGATACATAATAGTTGTTATCCGCACGCAGGCGGTATACTCATAGTAATGACAGTTTAATATAGGGATAAAGAAGACATTAATGTTAAAAGTCATTGGAGTAATTGACAGGGTAAGAAAGTCCTGAAGGATAATTTCCTGAACAGAAGGATGGAATGAGCAACAAAGAGACATGTTATAACATAAACCGAATATAAAACCTAGTAAACGGTAAAAAATATATACAGACAACAGCTGAGATCCCCATAGTCCCGCCCCCAACCCCAAATGCCACCAGTAATGATGACAGTGTGAAGGTCTGTAGACGGGTATTAGACTCTAGAACGAGTGTAGCGTGAGGTGGTCCAGGTGTCCCAAATGGAATGAAGTTTTCGCACAGACCCCCTGTGTAGATATATGGCTTTGTGGAAGGGAAGAATTTTATTAACTGATCTTATCCAGTCAGCTAGCTCTGGGACTTTAGGTTGTATCCAGTGTCGAGTAAGCACCTTACGGGCTATATGGAGGATATTGAGCAGGAGCAATTTAGTGTGTTTATTACGGATATCATGAGGAATTATGTTTAATAGGCAAAGTTTAGGATCCAGGGCAACTGAGCAACCCATTTTGTCATTTAGAAATTTAATAATTTGCTGCCAGTAGATATTCACTTCAGGGCAGGACCATATCATATGGTAGAAGGTACCTTGGGTCAGAGCACATTTAGGACATAAAGGTGAATACCCAGGACGAAATTTGGCTAATCTAGCCGGGGTGAGGTAGGCGCGATGCAACACGTAGAGACCAAATAGTCTATCAGGAATGTGGGGGGAAACCCTGGCAGAATCCTCGAGAGCCTCCTCCCAATCTTCATCGGAGAACTCCCCAAGATCCTGCACCCACTGGGACTTCCTACCAAAGGCTCTACGGGTGGCTCCAGTTATCATTATAGCTGCATATAAAGCTGAAATTAGTTGAGTGGGAGAGGGGCCTGTTACAATATTTAGTATACCAGAATCAGAGAGGGAGGGGGGTACTGTTGGAAATTGGGTTTTGAGGGCATGCGAAAGCTGCATATAGTAAAATTTCATGTGTATTGGTAGATGAAATTTAGTCGCCAGTTGTTCGAATGAGACAATGGAACCAGAGTCCAGGACCTGGTGTAGGTATATGATATCATGCTCAATCCACAACCGGCTATTAGGAAGTTTACGGAGTTCAGGAAGGCCTCGATTTTCCCACAACGGAGTGAATTTCAATGGGGCATCTAGCTCTAGGTATTTATGAGCGGTATCCCAGACTTTTAAAGTTTGGCGGAAAGTTGTCGGGAATTGCTTAATGTGGGGGGATTTTTTAGCTCCAGTGGCAATAATACAGAGAGGGTCTGTATGACGAAGGGGGGGGGGGGGTGTCGTACATTAAATTACATGTACGGTTCCTATTAATTGTAAGGTCATAATAAATATGTGAAAGTTGAGCGGCCAGATAGTATTTATGACAGTTAGGAACTGCTAAGCCGCCTAAGTCTTTTGGATTTTGAAGAGTAGTGAGGGAGAGGCGATGCCTTGAGGAGCCCCAAATAAATTGAGTTAAAAGGGTGTTTATTTTGGAGAAGGTGTCATATGGAAGGTATATCAAGGCATTCCATGAAACATAGAGTATCTTGGGGAGGAGAACCATTTTAAATAAATTTGCTCGACCTGTCACATTTATGGGAAGTTTGGACCAGGCCTGAAATTTAGCTGATATGTATTGTAATAAGGGTGTCCAGTTTAGAGGAATAAAATCTTGTGGAAGTCGGGAGATCTTAATACCTAGGTATGTAATCTCTGATGCCCATTGTAGAGGGGAGGAGGGCTGGGACAAGGTTGGGGGAAATATATCAATAGGGAGGATATAAGATTTGGACCAATTGATACGTAGACTGGAGTAGTGACCGAAATTGTCAATGAGGGCGAGGGCACGATGTAATGAGGGTCCGGGGTCGTTTAAGTATAGGAGCATGTCGTCAGCGTAAAGACTAATTTTGTCTGTTATATTTGCTTTTTCCAGGCCACGGACATGGGGATCTGATCTTATCAGAGCAGCAATGGGCTCGATCACCAGATCAAATAGGAGGGGGGACAGTGGGCAACCTTGCCTCGTGCCTCTGGATATGGGGAAGGCATCAGAGATCCATCCATTGATTCTTATCCGGGCGTAGGGATCAGTGTAGAGTAGTTTAACCCAAGCAATGAAACGGGGGCCAATATTATAACGACGGAGAACAGATAGTAAAAAGTCCCACTCAATAGTGTCAAAGGCTTTGGCGGCATCAAGAGACACCACCACTCTGGTACCAACTTTCTCATGCCCCGTCTGCATAGCAAGAAACAATCTTCTGATATTTAAAGAGGTTGATCTACCTGGAATAAAACCAGATTGATCTGGATGTATTAGGGAGGTTATAACTTTATTAAGTCGTTGTGACAGGAGTTTAGCAAGGATCTTGACATCAGTTTGGATTAGGGAGATAGGGCGGTATGATTCGCATTGAAGGGGATTTTTTCCGGGTTTCAGAATTAGGATGATTAGAGCTTCTTTCATAGAGAGTGGAAGAGTGCCTGTTGCAAGGGCATTGTTGTATAGTTCCAGGAGCTTAGGGGCCAGCAGTGATTTATATTGTTTGAAAAATTCCCCTGGTAGGCCATCAGTGCCTGGAGATTTGGAGGGGGGCAGAGAAGAAATTGCATCTTCAACTTCCTGAAATGTAATTGGGGCGTCTAATAATAAGTGACTGGGTTCATCTAGGGAGGGGAGAGGGATATTTTCTAGGTAATTTGCAACTGAAGATGCAGAGGCGACAGAGGTCTTGGAGTATAATGATTGATAAAAAGAAGCAAAGCGTTGTAGAATATCAGGAGGGGAGGAGAGAGTAGATCCCCTATCATCCTCTATTTTAAGAATAACCTGTGGGGCTGTCATCCCTCTAGATAGTTTAGCTAATAACGCTCCACATTGTTCGCCTAGTTCATAGACTCTTTGCTTGGAAATTAAAATTTTCCGGTTTGCTTTAGCTATAAGGAGTTGCTCATATGCAGCTAGTTTGGATCTGTAGAGATCATGAAGGGTGGGAGAGGGGTCGGCAGTGAAATCAGAGGTGACCTGCTGTAATTCTAGAAGGAGTGCACGTTCGTTTATGGCAGAATTTATTTTAATGCTTTTTATTTTGGAGGAAAACTGTTGTCTAGTGAATTGTTTAAATACTTCCCAGATCGATGCAACTGATGCAGAGAGACCTTGCAAGTCAAAGAAACTAGCAAGGGTCTCATCGAGGGATTTTGTCTCAGCAATTTTGGATAGCCAAAAAGGATGTAAACGCCAGAAAGGTAATTTAGGTGGAAAAGACCAATTCAGTTGGATAACATATGGAGAGTGATCTGACATGGGAGAGGGGAGGAAGCGTGCTTTGCATATATTTGGGAGTAAAGAGGATGAGACTAGAATGTAATCCAGGCGTGAACAGGTTTTGTGCGATGCAGAGTAGCACGAGAATGCCGGAGTACCAGGGTATTTCACTGACCAGGTATCGTGTAAGGATACATCTTTAAGAAGGGTTACTAGTTTGGTGTCTTTACCAGTAGGTGCAGTGGAGATAACTGGCTGGGGGATTTTATCAATGTCAGGGTATAAGACGTAGTTAAAATCCCCGAGCCATATTGAGGGTACCTGTGGATAAAGAGCAATAAAATTCAGTGCAAGTTTCAGGACTGCAAATGAAAACGGAGGCGGTATGTATACAGCAATGATTAGGACAGGAACATTATATAGTAAGCAGTGCATAAATACATATTTGCCTTGGTCGTCGGTAATTTGGTCTATTAGCTGAAATTGAACACTTTTAGCAAAAATCAAGGAGACACCTCTAGAATGCGAAGTATAAATGGAATGAAAGGACCATCCAATCCATGGGCGGCGTAGGGCCATATGAAGGGTGCCATCTAGATGTGTCTCCTGTAGTGCAATTATATCTACATGTTGCTTACGCAAAAACTCTAAAGCCACCGTCCTTTTGACCCTACCCCTCATGCCCCTGACATTCCAGGTCAAAATGGACAAGGAAGTGCTAAGGGTCTGCGAGACAGGGGCCATACTGGAGGGGAGAATGGAATATGCGAAGTATACATCCTAGCGGAGGGGAGGGGGCAGGGGGGTTCCGGCTGCAGAACATGGAATCGGAGAAGCTATGAAAAATATTACCCGGCTCATAGCCCAAAACATAGGGCCAGAGCTTTTTCCCAGAAATGTGTAAAAACATATAGATAACACGTGTAACATGCATAATCCCATTGGCATCAGGAGAAGTACATGAAAGAAGAACATAACAGTGGAATAATAGCACCTGTGGGTGCAACATCAAAATATGATGTCGCATATAGCCTTGCTCTACACCTTACTTAGGTGGGCATTGTGCATCTAGGAACAGACATAGCTAGTGTAATAGAACAGCTTCATATTTACCACATACAGTTCTTATAGGAGTAGGTGAGAATGGAGTGTGGTCCTCGGTAGAGCAACAAGTCATACCGGGTGACGCAGCAAATGGTGCCATGATGTCGCCGGACATTTAACCATGTGAGCCCATGGACATTAATGAGTATATTTGACATAGAAGCGAATCTTAATCTTCTGAGCTGGATTGAGGCTTGTACTTGTCAATCCAGGTGAGGACCTCAGTAGGAGATTCAAAGAAAAGCGTTTTTCCGTCTGATATAACCCTGAGGCGAGCAGGAAAAAGCATGGCGTATTGTAGGCCCAGGTTTTTAAGCTTGCGCTTTGCATCCTGGAATTTGGCGCGTTGCTTCTGTGTTTCCACCCCAAAATCGGGGTATATAGAAATAGAGGCATTATCTAGTTGAATGTTACCTTGCTCACGGGATAACCGAAGGACGGTGTCTCGGTCCCTGAAGTTAAGGAGTTTGGCAATGAAAGTATGCAGGGCTGCGCCAGGCGGATTAGGTTTGAAGGGTATGCGGTGGGCCCGCTCAACAGAAAAAGTCATGGAGAAAGCGTCCCTACCATATTGTGTAGTAAGCAGGTCTTCTAGGAAACGAGCAGGATCATTCCCTTCTGTTTTCTCCGGGAACCCCACCAGACGTATATATTTGACCTGCGCAGCCGGTTCTCCATATCCTCCTGTCGGGCTATAATGGCTTTGATATGGCCCTGTGAGGTGCGTACATCAGATGGAAGTGTTTTGAGGTCGTCTTCAAGTTTGGAGATTCGGGCTTCCGCGTCAGAGACGCGCTCGCGGAGGTTACGGACATCTTGGCGTAGAAGTTGTAGGTCTGCTTTGACCTCCTCTATTTTGGTGGTAAAGGTGTCTGTTAAGGAGGTTTGTAAAGCTGAGATGGCTAAAAGTATCGATTGAGCTTCAGGCGAGGATATCTGATCTGGCGGAGAGGCAGGGTCTTCCTCCGCGGCTGATCCGGCGCCATCTTGGTCTGCCCGGCGAAACTTATCCATCGGGCCTGTAACCTTCTCAGCGGCTTTGTCATTCTTTTTTGGCCCCATACTGTCGGCAGACGTAGCGGGTAGCTATGCAGGGGGTGTAATGTCCCAGATGCTGCAGGATATTAGCAGGATAAGAGCTAGTTTTGCCCGTAAGGTGAGGAGCTCCGAGAAGTGCGACAGCTCACATCCTCGTTCCGGCCACGCCCCCCAGCTACCAGGTTTTAGTGCTCCATCACAGTCTCCGTGCAAGCTCAGACACATACTCTAAGGCTGCACTCCGTGGTGGACCTCATTTTAAAAAAAAATATTATATATTTTCTTTTTTTAAAGTGTAAGGTGCTGCACTGGATTGAGGTCTGTGCACAGAGCTCTGGGCTTTGCAGAAGTGTTCCCTCCTGAAGTCCAAGAGGCCATATTTTCACATTTATTTTTATATAGACATCGTTTTAAAGATGTAATTATATATTCTCTATATTTAAATTCATTTTAAATCGGTCCACAGGGAGGAATCTTAGGCCTGTGACCATACAGCCATGGACAAAACTCTTTTACCAGTTGTCACTCCAGTGCGAGGCAACCTAGTCAGTGACAAGTCAAATAAACAGAACAAAAAACTGTCACTGATGAGGATGAGCACTGGGAGGAGGGGGCACTTTACATACAACGAGTACAGTAACTCCTGTTTATCTAAGTAATTCATCTAGTTAGTAAATAAATCAGCAATAGGTATGGTTGGAAAGGCCCATTTCCGATTTGACGGAAATTCCGATTTCCGCCAATGCCAATTTCTGATTTTCCATTTTTCAAATTTCTGAATTTCAGTTTTCTGATTACTGAGGAGCATATTGTTTGTCGTTGTTTGCATAAAAGAATGCAAAAATGAAGAGGAAAAAAAAAGGAAAAAAAACAGAAATTAGAAAAAATCAGAAATCAGAAAAAGTGGAGAAAAAAAAAAATCTTGTGACTGATCTAAAATTACCATCTAAAATCAGATTTTTTAAGAAAAAAAAAATCTGCATTCTGTGATTGGTCCAATGCTTCCGAGTCAACAGGGAAGACAAAACACATTTTCAGTGAACTTAATTTTCATGAAAATGTATATGTTGCAAGCATCCATTTTATTCTCACTAGAATTTTGAGGTGACAAAATGACATTGACAAAAATTCAATCTCATCTCTATGATGGGGTGAAAGGAGCCCTAGATAGATAGAAGGGTCATTTAAGGTGCCCATACATTAGAACGAATATGGTCAAATTCCACCAAGAGACAGATTTATCTCTAATCGAAAATGATTACAGATAAATTTGTCTCTAATCGAATCTGCCCATACACTACAGGCCGATTCCCGTCCGATTTCAGCATGAAATCATCAGGGAATCGGCTGAGCCACCGTGTCCGCCCCACCGCTGCCCCCAAAATGTATACATGTATATAGTGTAGTGCATTTATACATTACCTGTCTTGTAGCAGCTCACCGGGTCTATCCGTCCATCTCGCCGGGTAAGCCGCATACACGCCAGCGGCACAGAGCGTCTGACGTCAGCCGCTATGCGCCTTCGTGATGTCAGACATAGCGCCGCCGGCGTGTATGCGGAACCCGGAGATGGACGGAAACCGTGTGGACACCGGACAGGTGATGTATAAATGCACTACACTACATACATTTATACATTGCGCTGGTGGGGGTTTCGTCCTCTTGTCGCTCGTTCGCAATTCGACAGCTGTACCACCGCACACCCGACCAACCAACCTCGGCCTGACATTTTCCAACATGCACGATCGACTGTACGGCCAATTTCTATCCTGAAATTGGTCGCTTTGTCGGTCGGGCATGCACTTGGCAGCACCAATTTTAATCCAATTCAATTATAATAATCGAATTGGATGGTCGATTGGTTGGTTAGTTGCCTAGTGTATGGCCCCCTTAACTTTGCCAAGGGATAGCACATCACAATCCCTTAGCTTAGTACTGCTGCAATTGTTTAACCCAGGGGTATCAACTCAATCACATAAGGAGCCAAAATCTAAAACAAAATCTAAGGCAGGGGACACACTTGACTGTTTTTGTGTGTGTTTTCTGCATAGAAGTGAACCAGAGGTGAGAGTGATATGGAGGCTGCCATATTTATTTCCTATTAAGCAACTGCCTGGCTGTCCTCCAGATCCTCTGCCTCTAATACTGTAAGCCCCAGACCCTGAACAAGCATGCAGCAGATCATTTGTCTGTGACATTATTGTTAGAACTGATAAGGTTAGCTGCATGCTTGTTTCTGGTGTGATTCAGACACTACTGCAGCCAAATAGATCTGCAGGGCTGCCAGGCAACTAGTATTGTTTAAAAATAAATAAGTCAGCTTTCATATCACTCTCACTTCGGGTTCGCTTTAAAGAACTAAAAGTTGAAAATGTTTTGGTATGTTTCATAAAACAATTTCGTCACTTACATTTATTGCACATTTTGAATACCATTAAGTATATAATATCATGGAAAACAGTGTATTTTTCCATTTTCAAAAAAAGGATGCCGAGAAAGGAACTTTACTCAAAAGAGTAAGTTTTTACTTCCTACTGTTAAATTAAGCAATACGTTTATTATATTTTTGCTTACTCGTTTGCTTTCGTTTCATCATTTTCTAATGAATTTCAACAATGCAATGGTCCTTTTTAAAATCCTATAACAGAGTAGATGGGGGGGTTAAAGGTTACAACTTTAGGTGACAAATTGGCGTACGTACAAAAAGGGCGCCTGGACAAAAAGGGCGCGGGGTGTAAACTCTAAATAATAATTAATCATTAATAGGGTTTATAAATGTAGTGTGCTATATTTCGTTTACAAATAATGTTTAACAAAATTATAAATCATTAAATAATGTTTATGAAATCGGAAATTGTGAAAACGTTAATCTTCCCTGTTTCAAAAGTTAAACTTATAATTACGTTTATAAAAAAACCAATAATATATGTTTAATTGTTATAATTGTATATTATAGTGAATAACAGTCATTTATGGTTTGTTCTTATAATAAAATCTGAAAATATTGTTTATAAAGATGATATAAATATAACTACGTTCGTAATAAGTGTTGTAATACATTAGTAATTATTACTAAAATTTTACTAAAACTATACCTAAGCCTACTCTTACACAGAACCCTACCTGTACCTATCCCTAACCCCTAGACTCCCCTGTTGGTGCCTAAACCTAAGACCCCCCTGTTGGTGCCTAAACCTAAGACCCCCCCTGTTGGTGCCTAAGTAACCCTCCCTGTACCTACCCCTAACCCCTAGACCCCCCTGTTGGTGCCTAAACCTAAGACCCCCCTGTTGGTGCCTAAACCTAAGACCCCCCTGTTGGTGCCTAAGTAACCCTCCCTGTACCTACCCCTAACCCCTAGACCCCCCTCTTGGTGCCTAAACCTAAGACCCCCCTGTTAATGCCTAAACCTAAGACCCCCCTGTTAATGCCTAAACCTAAGACCCCCCTGTTGGTGCCTAAACCTAAGACCCCCCTGTTAATGCCTAAACCTAAGACCCCCCTGTTGGTGCCTAAACCTAAGACCCCCCTGTTGGTGCCTAAACCTAAGACCCCCCTTTATTATGTGGATAATTATGTTTTACTAATTGTGGATTAAAAAAATATTTTGCAATTTACGTTACGTACTGATCGCTTTATTTTGTGAATAATAATGTTTTACAAACAGTAAGGGATAAAACTTTAAATAATGTTTTAATTATTTAAATAAGATAAATATGTTTAGTATTTTCATAAACGTTATTCGGCACGGGTGCATTTTATAAACGTAAATCACCACAAGTTCAGTTATAAATCATTAAACAGCTCCGGGCGCCGTTTGTAAACTTTATTTAGCTCCTGGCGCCGTTTATAAACTTTATTTAGCTCCGGCGCCCTTTTTTCCTACCCGGCGCCCATTAAACGCTATTTATTATGGGAGTGAATGGCGGCGCCCTTTTTGTCCACTAGCGGCATGCGCCCTTTTTTCCCAGCTCCGACAAATTGGGGCAAAAAATAAATAAATTACATTTCCTATGGCTAAGCAAGCAAAGGGGTTAATACGCAATTATGTTCTGTGCAGTGCTCTTGTGCTGGATAAATGCAGTGCATGACCTATTTCACTCCTGTTTCTTACATATGTAGTTCTACATTAGCCCACATGAAAGCAAATAAATGGGTCAATCAAGTTCAAATTTTTCAGGTCACCTAAACAAACAATTCACACGGGAAATTAATTTGATCAGCTGGATGGGGAGAGGGAAGACTCCGACTACAGCAAGATACAACTTGTGAAAAATCAGCTCAGTAGCTCACATTTTGACAATGCAATCAGCTTACTTTGTAATAGGACCTCAAAATGCCTGCTACAATGACACACCTTTCCAAAAGTAAAGATCAGTAATTGAGTTTATATTTTATTATAATGTGAACCAGATCTTATCTGTATTATAAGTTTCATCAGAATTGAAATACATTATGATTTACAATATCTACTCAGATATAAACCAGTCCTTGATTCTTACCTGAGAAAAATGACGATGATTTATATACGAAAGGGCCTTTACTCCCCCACGTCTCACGTCCTTCCATGCTACTGTGGTCAAAGCACAATTAGTCAAATAGTAAATGACAGAGCCTGCAATGACAGGCTCTGTCTTAATGATGACAGGTCAGAGGAAGGGCTGTGAGATTATATACTTACCTGATCCAACATCTTCAGGGAACAGATGACGCGCCTCCCCCATCCTTGGCAGTGCAGTCACGGTTGTGTTTCTTAACCCCTTTGGGACCAGCTGCCTACTCCCCCCCCCTTAAGGACCAGGCATTTTACATGTGGGGGCAGCAGCCTTTACTCACCTCCCAGGCTCCAGCAATGAGCAGCTGTGGACACCTCCGGTCTCTCGCTGGTTTCCCCGCTCGTACTGATGCTAAGTTCCGGGTCGCAGCTTGATGACATCATCAAGCCAGAACCCGGCACTTAGCGTCAATACAGCGTTGGTGCTGGCCAGAGTGGAGGGGAGCGCCGATCGTCGAGGGAACGGCAGGAAGGTGAGTAGATCTTCTCCCCCCCCCCCCCCACATCTGCTGCCGATCATAGTAATCACATGATCAAAAGCCATACGTGATGGCTTCTGAAGTTCTGATCACTGATGGGAGATGTCAGCTGTCCTATGACAGCTTAATCTCCCCTCTCCGGTGCGCACAATCGCGCACCACCTGCTGGACGTAGATTCAAACTACTTCGGTCCCCAAAAGGTTAAGGCCTCGAAAGTCCTTCGGAAAACTCCACCTACATTACCACGGTATGCCAACAGCTTGACAGTCATTTAGGCAGCAGCTGCCAAACTGGGAAGGGCCACATTTTACCTTAGGTATTCTTAGTAAAATGTGCTTTGTTCTGCAAGTTTTTTTATGAAGAGTGTTTCTCAACAAAACCATATTAAGTGTGGTCCGGTTCCCTCTCACTGGTCTTGCCATGGGGGGGGGGGGGGGGGGTCATTGGCAATTAGGTCAGTGAGGGAAACACATGGCCAACAGGAAGCCACAGTCCACAGCATGCCCTGTAAGGGTTACCTCAATATTAACAGTATTTTGATATTGCATATCAATATCAAATTTAGTATATATTTGAGTGTGCTAAACTTAATTGAACACAATACTACATCTTGAATAATTGTTCAACAGTGTGTACACATTACTGCTCATTCTGGTGCACAAGACTTTAACCATAATTATATTATGATAGTTTGATTTATTTGGCAAGCCTTCGAACTCATAACTAGCGCCAGACAAAAATAAAACAATATTTCAATCACAAAGTTGGTTCTGTGCACTGATATGTGTTATCTCAAACTTTTAATGAAAGTTTAGATTCCCTTTAAATGATTATTTACAAGAAATATATATCTTTCTACAGCTGCTTGGATTCTTTGATAAAGCCGTAGCCATAATATTAACAATACACTTATGTATTACAGATGAAAAGAAGAACATTTAGGGCTTGATTCACAAAAGAGTGCTAACTGTTAGCACGGGCGTTTTCGCACAAATTTTCGCATTACGCGCGATCACGAATTTTCACGCGAAACTATAATGCGAATTTTTCTGCGAAATCGATATCGTTTTCGCACGAAAATTCACATTTGCACGCGAAAACGTTATCGTTTTGGGTGAAAATTCGCGCAAAACCGCCCGTGCTAACAGTTAGCACTCTTTTGTGAATCAAGCCCATAGAATATTATAAAGTTATGTAAAACTATACATGAATTTATAATGGTGACAAAATACGATAGCTACCCTTGTACAGGTGAATAAAATAAAGTTGAATAATTTGTAAATACTTCTTGTTTTAAAGCAAGTTTATATTTTTTTCCTTCACGATTGAAATTATCCAGCAAGTTCCAACAGCATGTATCAAATTCAACCAAATACTGGGCAACATATCAAATGCCCAAAATGCATCCTGCAAATTTTAAAAAAAGAACCCCAAAAAATTAAAGGAAATTTAGAGAAATGGTTGCACTTGCTAAATGAAGATTCAACATCACTTAGCAAACCCATTACAAATCCAGAAATCATGCCGTACCAACTGTAATATTAAGTTGCAAGGCGCAGACAGGTTCACTGGCAAGTATTATTGATGCCTTTCAGTGATTCTAGATTAGAACCATTTTTAAAAAAGCTCTATAACAAAATTATTATTAACTACTAGTATAGCCCAAGTCAGTCAACTACCGTACTATAATAGTCATCAGTTAAGACAGTACATTTTGAATCAAGATGTTACCACTTAAAAATACGACTGGGTATCAAAAGGGAACGTGGAGCATGTTGGCTAATCCATAAAATGTTGTTAAGTCATTTATGACTAGAGTTGTTGTTTGAATTTGTGACTGAACCCAAACACCTGCATTCATCACCATTTCAGCACTTCACAGCAGGATGGGTCTTCCTTTTTTTTTTTTCAATGTGATAGGTCCTCCTTCCAGCTTGGAGGAAAGAAATATGCCAGTTAGATGAGATGTACCCTGTCCTGCTGTTTAATGCTGAAATGGAGCTGAATGAGGCTGAAAGAGTGGCATGCCAGTTACATTCAACCAAGAACATAGAAGCACAAAAAATTCTGATGTTTGTTCAATCTAGAGTTGAATTTTTGTATAAATGTGTTCTTTCACATCACTCTGTCCCTTTGTAATTTAAAGAGAAACTGTAACCAAGAACTTCATCCCAATCAAGAAGTTTTAAATCAGGATGATACCATTTATTCCCAATCAGTAGCTGATACCCCTTTCCCACGAGAAATCTTTTCCTTTTCACAAACGGATCATCAGGGGGCTTTGTATGGCTGATATTGTGGTGAACCCCCCCCCCACACACACACACACACCACCACCACCCACATTGTGATGTCAGGACCATGGTTCTCACAGCACACTGTGGGAGCCTTCTTGTGTTGTGGAAAATACCAGAAGTTTCCAACTGCCAAAAAAAGAGCATCCCCTACACAGAAGCAGTAAAACGTGTGATAAATGTCAGAATGTAAATCAGGGAGATGAAATATTTTACAATAAAGCACTTTTTAATGCATTATTTTCACTGGAGTTCCTCTTTAAAGCCATCCATAATTACAGTAACCTGTAAACTCACTCTTTGGCAAGAGAAATACACTGGTACTGGAAGGTCAGTTTGACGGTGAACATTTGCATGTCCATGTACTGGTGCATGGTTTGCATTTTTGTGGGGCATTTAGCATACATGACCAGGTATATGATTTTGACTGAGCCACAGGAAAAGGTGCTTAATTTTTTTTCTTTTTTCCTGCAGTGATCCTGGTATCGATAACTTGTCAGTGGAATAAAGGGGTGGGCATGCAGAGAGATGATCTGTGCTCCATTGGATCTCTATGCGCGTACGTACAAAAAGGGCGCCCGGACAAAAAGGGCGCGGGGTGTAAACGCTAATTAATAATTAATCATTAATATCGTTTATAAAAATAGTGTGCTATATTTCGTTTACAAATAATGATTTACAAAATTATAAATCATTAAATAATGTTTATGAAATCGGCAATTGTGAAAACGTTAATCTTCCCTGTTTGAAAAGTGAAACTTATAATTACGTTTATTAAAAAAACGATAATAATGTTTAATTGTTATAATTATATATTATTGTGAATAACCTTCATTTATGGTTTGTTCTTATAATAAAATCTGAAAATATTCTTTATAACGATGATATAAATATTACTATGTTCATAATAAGTGTTGTAAAACATTAGTAAGTATTACTAAAATTTTACTAAAACTATACCTAAGCCTACTCTCCCACAGAACCCTCCCTGTACCTATCCCTAACCCCTAGACCCCCCTGGTGGTGCCTAAACCTAAGACCCCCCTGGTGGTGCCTAACCCTAAGACCCCCTCCTGGTGGTGCCTAAACCTAAGACCCCCCTGGTAGTGCCTAAACCTAAGAAGACCCCCCTGGTGGTGCCTAAACCTAAGAAGACCCCCCTGGTGGTGCCTAACCCCAAGACCCCCCTGGTGGTGCCTAACCCTAAGACCCCCCTGGTGGTGCCTAAACCTAAGACCCCCCTTACTGATCGCTTTATTATGTGGATAATAATGTTTTACTAATTGTGGCTGCAAAAAATATATTGCAATTTACGTTACGTACTGATCACTTTATTTTGTGAATAATAATGTTTTACAAACAGTAAGGGATAAAAAAAAACTTTAAATAATGTTTTAATTAGTTAAATAAGATAAATTTGTTCAATATTTTTATAAACGTTATTCGGCACGGGTGCATATTATAAACGTAAATCACCACAAGCACAGTTATAAATCATTAAAAATCTCCGGGTGCCGTTTGTAAACGTTATTTATCTCCGGCGCCCTTTTTTCCTGCTCGGCGCCCATTAAACGTTATTTATTATGAGAGAATGGCGGCGCCCTTTTTGCCCACTAGCTGCCTGCGCCCTTTTTTCCCGCTTCCCTCTATGCACCCTTTTGATGTTTAGTTGTACTTAATACATCTTACATTTATTTGTATTAGAAAAATATTATATGCCTCCTTCTGATGTCATGTATACATGTTGCGCTTTTTAAGATTTTATGTAGTACAAAAGATGCAGATTCTGAAGAAGATAGATATATTGGACTTACTATATGAATCTTTTAAATTTAGCAGGTATATGGTGACCAGCCCTAAGGCCTTCCAGCAGTCAACTCTATCACCTCATTGTGTCATGTTCAAAACACTGTAAAAAGCCAAATGGTGTGTGAAAAAGAAATTTGTATATAATAGGAGACCTTTTTTTTTTAAAGGACAACTGAAGAGAGCGATATGAAAGCTGCGTATATATTTCTGTTAAAGCAATACCAGTTGCCTGGCTCTCCTGCTGACCCTTTGGATCTATTACTTTTAGCCATAGACCCTGAACAAGAATGCAGAAGATCAGGTGCTTCTGACATTATTGTCAAGATCTGACTTGATTAGCTGCATGCTGGTTTCAGGTGTGTTATTTAGACCATACTGTCCAGAAAGATCAACAGGGCTGCCAGGCAACTAGTATTGTTTAAAAGGAAATATGTATTGCAGCCTACACATTCTTCTCATTTCAGCTGTCCTTTAAAGTTGGTAATGGAGTCCTCAGCATGGTTTTTGTCTGGCCAAACAACATTGCCTGTTTAGCTTTGAATTAACTCGGTCAAAGCTGAGGGATGTGGTTTTGTAGTAAGCTGCTAGTTTAGTGGCCTTAAAAAAAATGAGTAGTAAGCCCGTTGACTGCAACCCTATTATTACTTATTTTACCCTAGCAGCACTTATTCAGCAAGTTTGAAGATATCTCATTCCAACTTTTGTGCAGATTAAGTTGATAGACCCCATTCCAAGATGGATCCTGGTAAGTATCCATTAAGCATCTCACTTGATCCACATCACATCACCTTATTTGAATTGATAGAGCTGCTAGCGAGAGTTCTTTACATCTGGTGCAATTCCATCTATTTCTATGGAAATATCTAGGTCAGATGATGATTTGCAAATACTGTATATAAGGGTTAGGATGGCGGCGGAATGCCGAAACCTTGGTCGGAAGAGGAGAACAGGCATTTTTTCCTGTAACGCCAGTAGTGGCAGTGGATTTAAGGTGTACTTTACCCCGGGCTTAGTGCAATACCTTACATGCGATTTTATGCAAACAGGGTCCAGTGTGCATGGACCCTCAATGTGAGGAGTTTTCATTTGTTTTATGTGTTTTATTAAAGTGTACCTCCCTGCGCAATGAAGCAAGAGCCTGATTGTGGTCTTTATGCTTTGGTAGTGGCAACATCACTCTGCTTTGTGAGCACTGGGTGACTGCAGGCATTACAGAGGAGAGTTTACATGGTCCAAGTGCCGAGACATATACTTATCTTGTGCTATTTATACATTGTGGATTGAGAGCCTCTGGCAGCTGTATTTGTGGTTTAGCGCTTATGTCACCACCTACCAAGTTTGAAGATATACAAACACAAGAAAACAAACTAGGGTATATTCAAGCACAAACACTGGGATTATACAATCCCTGTTATATCCCCTTCTAAGAAGTGGTAATATAATACCTAAAATATAACTTTTAATAGATATTCGTAAAAACAGGGCTATAATACCATCCCCACCAATAACTAAAAGGGGAAGGTAGAATGGAGCTAAATATTAGATGTGTAATTAATTGATTGATAGCCTAGAGGTGTGGTACGCTATGTAAGAAAACGTACCTAGACATAGGTCGCTAAGTGAGCAGGCCACCCCTCAAAGACCAATGTACCAGAGGAGTCACAGATAAATGATTAGTCTCGGTACTCTAAAAGAATTACAAATCAACTAGATTACACAAATCGCCATGCATCAGTATAATAGCCTAAGGCTGTATCTGTGTTGCAGTCGCTTAGATCCCAACGGATCTATTCCCATGCACAGACTTACAAAACTGAGCTAAGGCGAGCAAACATGAGGCAACCCCCTCCCCCACTAGCACCCAATCACACAATAACCAACATGTTTTGCTTAAACATTTAAGCTTCGTCAGGAAAATAATAAAGTGCAGTGCTCTAAAAGTGCATAACAAAGTGACACAAGCAGTATAGCCCCAGTCAGAGTTTGAAGATCTCATTCCAACTTTATGCAGATTAAATTGATAGACCCCATTCCAAGATGGATCCTGATATATATCCATTAGGCATCTCACTTGATCCACATCACCTTATTTGAATGGATAAAGCTGTTAGCGAGAGTGCTCTACATCTGGTGCAATTCATCTATTTCCATGGAAATACCTAGGTCAGAGGATAATTTGCAAATATATAAGGGTTAAGGGATATTTACTGGGGAAATAAAATTGTTATAAGGCCAATGATTTGTGCATAGTAATAAAAGGTACAAAAAGCATGTATGTTAAAAAGCCTATCTAAATATTGGGAAGTCACATTTACCTATCTTTTTGGGGGGGCAAAAACTTTAATTTTTAGATATGTAAATGTATCAGACATGGAAGTTTTCTTTTATGTTCAAGCAAGGATTGTGCTATTCTAACCCCCATGCTGGTCATTAAATTATATATTTAAGTCAGACTTGAGGCTATTCACCATCTAAGACAGTGATGGCTAACCTTGGCACTCCAGCTGTGGTGGAACTACTAGTCCCATGAGGCATTGCAATACTCTGTCCTTCTGATCGGAGGGCAGCGCATGACAACAAAACAACTTAACTTGCAGTCTTCATCACCACTGGGAATAGGAGGCATGGATCTACGCAGCTCTGATCATGTGCGTAGCCTGGGAGTTCTAATTGATGGGGATTTAAACTTTAGAATTCACATCTCTGCTGTGGTGAAATTATCCTATTTTCACCTTAAGAACATCGCAAAAATCAAGCACCTCATCCCCCCAGAAGATCTACCAACTTTAGTTCATGCCTTCATTACCTCCCGACTGGACTACCGCAATGCTCTCTACACTGGCCTTCCAAAAAAGGTCTTATACTGTCTACAGCTGATACAGAATACTGCTGCCAGACCGCTAACCAACCAACCCCATCACTGCCACATAACGCCAGTCCTGCACTCCCTTCACTGGCTACCTATAGAATGGAGGGTCCTATTCAAGATCGGCCTACTGACATTTAAATCCCTGAATAATCTGGGCCCTGGATTCATGAAAGATATGTTGCAGCTGCGTAGCAATCCCCGCATTCTCAGATCCACAGGTTCTAATAATCTAGTCATACTGTAACGATTGTGGAATTCTCTCCGTGATCAGCGCACAAGACGTGCGCTGACACTGCGGAAATCCTCCACAAGCGTGTCATATGCGGGAACCTAGCAAAAGGTGCAATGCACCTGTAGAGGGAAATTCCTGTCGACAGATGGAGCTGTGGAGTGCAGAGGAACGGCTCCTCTGCCCTACCACACACGCCAGACAGGAATTGCACGAAGGGAAGAAATGCAGGGCAAGATAGCCCTGAAAGAGAGAGATCAAAGCGACAGAGGGTATGTGTGTCCACCAAACTAGTCGCCACCCTGCGACGATGAACACACAACCATAAAGACAAAGTGAGAAGGCAATTGCCAGAGATGGCGATTGCTAACAGAGACACAAGATCGAATAAGCACAGATGAGGAATGTATGTATGTCCACCAATCTAGCCGCCACCTGCGACGGCAGACACAAAACAAGGAAACCAAGTGAGAACGCAATCGCAAGAGAAGTGATTGCGAAAGAGAATGAGCACAGGGACAGATTGTATGTGTGTGCACCAAACTAGTCGCCAACCTGCGACGGTACATACACAACAGCAGATATGAAGTAGGAATGCAATCGCGAGAGAGGCGATTGCCAGAGGTGACACAAGGCTACAGCAAGGCAGAGCACGAGTGTAGCAAAGGCACAGCAAATCATACAATAAGGAGATAAGGAAAACAACAAACGCTAGCTAAACGCGAACACCGCACTCATTCGCAACAGTGCACGCATTTATGCGTGGCCCCCGCATGATAAGCACAACAGAGACAAGCACGCCTAACTAACCACCGACAGACAAACATAAAACAGAGGACTCGAGCGCTTGCTTAACGGTTACCTCACCGAGCCGCCAGCAAGCGTTCGTAGCAGACAAGACAGATACACGAAAACAGGAATAAGCGAGCGATAGGATCCACAGCACTAGCGCAAGAGGCTAGTGTGATCCAGGAAGACAGAACAGAAGGATCCACAGCACTAGCGCAAGAGGCTAGTGCGATCCAAGTACAGCAAGAGAGTAGCAGACCAGAAGGATCCACAGCACTAGCGCAAGAGGCTAGTGCGATCCAGGAAAACAGATCAGAAGGGGCTACCAGTAACAACCGCTGTTCCGGTTAGCACCCAGACACACAGAACGATTTCCTGTCGACCACCGCTGGGACAGGACAATCGCAACAGACAAACAAAACAGAGATGCAATCCTAACTGCACTAGGGAAACTGCCTAGTGCAGTTCCAGGAATTACTCTAGGCTAATCTTCAAACAAAGAGCAAGGCTGACACTCCAGGACTAACTCTTATGACCAGCCGAGGACTCTGGGAAACATAGCTCTTTATACTGCCAGCCATCAAAGGAGGCAGGTAAGGGATTTGCATAACGAGTGTATGCAAAGTCCCGAGCAGCAGAACAGACCAGAAACTTGTAATGGAAAAACAGGTCTCTCTTGCAGAGACCTGCAACCCACAGACTAGGGGAATGGTCAAACAGCTGTCTGCCAGTGCATCCAGCTGGGCGGATCATTACACATACCCAGAGTCCACATGGAAACTTTTGGTCCCAGAGCCTTCTGTCATGCTGCCCCTATGTTTTGGAACTCCTTACCTCAACAGATCAGGACAGCTCCATCCCTGGATGTGTTTAAATCCAGACTGAAAACCCACCTGTTCAGTTTGGCATTTGCAGAAATATAACTTTTGTTGTGTGAATACTTCATCCTACTACCAATTACTGAATCTGAGAGAGCCTAAGCGCTTTGAGTCCTATGGGAGAAAAGCGCTATAGAAATGTTATTGTATTGTATTACTCTGACAGCTCTAAGCATAACTCGGGGAGGCAAAGGCATGATGGGATTTGTAGTTTTGTCACAGCTGGGGTGTCAAGGTTAGCCATCACTGATCTAAGAGCTTTCTACTTAGTCAATGCAGGTGTTAAATTGTTCTTTCATAATAAGGGGACCCCTACTTGTCCAACCCTTCACAGGTAAACCAGATTTGACTATACACCCACAAAGAATATATACACTATGTTATTATCAGTATACTTTATCTTGTGATGCTATATTTTTCTTTATACTTCTTTATTACAACATTTTTCTCTGTAAACTTGTTTCTTCCTTTAAACTTTTTCATCTGTCCTCTGCCCTCTTTCTACTAAAATCCTGGATGCACTCTGTCTCACTAATGCCACACCTCCAAAGAATGTGCAAACATTGCCACTCCCCACTGCAGTTTGTCTAAAGTGCCGTTCATGCAGGACAACCCAAGATTTTATGGGATCTTGAAGTTCTTACCCAATGAAGAATGGACAGCTGTATTGTCTGAGTACTGTTTTATTCTATGGTTGTGCTATTTTACGAAGCTTTATAGTTTAATCTGCATTACGCAAAATAGAAATGAAATGTGTATTGCTCAATATGTCATTTCTTTTAAGTATGGTACACATCTAACAAAGGGTACATACATTTATGAGTAGAGCTGTGAATACTGCAATAATAAAATGACTGCAAATGACAAGCCAGATATATGAAAAGTAAACAAAAAAGTGGTGTAACTGAATTTTATTTTGTAAAGCACATGCAAGTAGTGATTTTTATAGGTGTTGTAATGTGGTAATGTTGGTACTAGTATTCTTAACCTATAACATATTGGTTGTTGACCAAGGACAATGTACTGATTTATGTAAAATTTTCAGCTGCCTCAAACTAAAAATATAATTTATATATCCAGTAATTTCACACACAAAAAAAAACCCTGAGGTCTAATTTCCTGGTAATAACTGAACATCAAGCAATTTAGCTGCAAAATGTACAAGAATATGCAAGAATATCAGCAGAAATCTTCTAAACTGGTTACATAATCCATTAGGCTGAAACTGGTTTCTGGACATGGCTCAAGTGTCCAGGAAGTGAGGCCTCTTGCACACTGCAAGTGATTCCGATTCAGATTCCGCTTTTTAATGAGTTTTTACATCCGATTCCGATTTGCAGTTTGCTCCCTGCACACTGCAAATCGGAATCTGAATCGGATGTAAAAACTGATTAAAAAGAGGAATCTGAATCGGAATCGCTTGCAGTGTGCAAGAGGCCTGAAACCTCCAATTTTAAGTACTAGGAATTGATCCAGGATCACTTCCTCTTATCCCTTTCCTTTAAAAATATGTAACTGCAAAGCTTTACAGTTTTAGTTCTTCATATGCACGCATTTACTGTATGTATGTAATGTAATTGCATTGTTCATTTTAATCTGAAGCTTTCTCAAAAATCTATTGTGTACAAGTAAAACAGAAATGTATACATCTTTTACAATATCTTTAATAGCTGGTTATCACCGCAAGAAAAAAAAAATCACTTTTAATCAGCGCTAGGTCACTTTAGGAAACTTGGGGTTTATTCACTTTTGACCATTGTAAATGGCTGAACTCTACACAAACGAAGTCATGTAAATTCAATAGTTTGCATAACACACATTACACACGCAAATATCATAATTGGTGTTATGCAAACTACATTACGTAGTGATAGACCAGAGCTAATAAATCAGTTTGAAACTGATCTAAGGAACTTACGGTTCAGTGATGCTCATCCAAATTCCAGATACCCGAACTATCGAGATATCTGAACTTTTTCCTGGTATCCGAACTCAGATACAGCTTTCAGATAACTGGATAAATCCAGAATGCACTATCCGAGTGAATCCAGATACGTATTAGGTATCTGGAAATCAGTCCAGATACCTAGTTCGGGTACCCGGATTCGGATAGCGTAACCACGCAGATGACGTCCATGACATCATTGAGCCAATCAGAGGGCTCCCAGCTGAAGCCCTAGCAACCAATCACAGAAGGGAACCCTGGCCATCCCCTCCTGTATATAAGGTGAGCGCCATCATGAGAATCTTGTCCTTGCTTGTGACTGCTCACTGAGAGACATCTCCAGTGCTGTTGGTTAAGCAAGTGCTGTATTACTGTGTTAAACCTAGCGTTTTTGCTCTTAAACACCTGTACTACACCAATATTTTATTGTTTTTTAGTTAACTAGCTTGTATTTTGATTTTAATCAGTGTGACAGTCAGACTCAGTGCTGCAGCTTCTAGGCTAGGTTAGGGCATGCTGTGTGCACAGGCTAGGCCTGCTGCCAGGCTTAGCTACAGTATAGCTTGTAAGTTATTAGGGATTAGATTATTGTACTACTACTAGTCTTATATTGTGTGTAGTTAGTTGTTAGAGAGAGTAATACTACTGTGTTAGCTTAATTTACTACAGGTAGTTACTGCAGTGCTGCTGTTAGAGTCAGTGTATGACAGATAGACAGTTAGGCCTCGATTCATAAAACTGCCTGCGAGCGGGGAAAGTCGAGCGGGGAAACACCGCTGTCGGTATTTCCGCCTTCAGGGTGGTAATTCATAAAAATTTAGCTACTTGTGATATACGTGCGGAGATACTCCGCTGTAGGCAGGCGTTAGGCTGTCGGGAGACGTGCGGAAACAGGGGAAGCAGGCGGAATCCCTCCGTGCGGTGTTCTCTCTGCAGCTGCTTGGGAGGTCTGTCCCATTCACTGCAACGGATTCCGCACGCTTCTCGCCACATCAGAGGTAGCGGTAATACCCGTCCGCATACCGCTACCTCTAATCTTTATGAATTGACATTTGTTACTGTTGCTGTGATAATCACCGCGGAAGGCGGTGATTGATCACTCTGCTCGCAAATGTCGGCTTTTCATGCGGAAAAAGCCTTTATGAATGCATATTTTGGTGTGTGGTCGGTAAAGTGAGCGTTTTTTTGCATTTCCGAATGCGGGAATGCTTTATGAATCGAGGCCATAGTGTGTGCTCCTGTCACTCCGTCAGTTGAAGTTCTACTAGTACTACTACAACTAGTCTACTACTACCAGTTATATATAGTTAATTTGTATTGAGTTTGCTTACTTTAATTGCAGTGCTGTTACAGTGTGACAGATAGACAGATAGTGTGTCAGTGTGTGCTACTCTGCTGTCACTCCATTAGTTGAAGTTCTACTACTGCTACTATCTACTAGTACTACTGATTTGAATAAAGTACAAGTACCCTACTTCATTTGAACACATATAACGTTGTACTATGTCTGCTGGCACTGGCAGCCGGGGGAGGGTCAGCAAGAAAAGCAAGGGCAAGAGGAGAGGGAGCAGCATTGCCGCCACCGTCGGCAGTTTTGCCACGTCAGTGTCCATTCTGCTGCTAGCCACTGGCTGTGGACGCACTGGGCGCCCAGCTGTTAGGGGGGGGTCACACTGCAGAGGTGCAGCAGCGTGTAGTGGCCATTTTCAAGCAGGGTCGTTGGTGCACATTGGAGGAGAAAGACGCCAAGCCTGTGATGGAGCTGATGGTGGATGAGCAGGCCACCACCAGCTCTACAACAGAGATCTCTACCCACCGCCAGGGTCCACACAGAACAAATCTTCTGCTGCCAGTCTGCCACCAGCCATTACGCCACTACAATAGCTGTATTTTGTTGAAAAAAGAAAAACAATTTTTTGAGATGTCTGGGCTGAAAACTGTGATGTCCTAGTTGTGCACTGGACACAATGTGGGCTGCACGACCGCTGTCTGGAACCTCCTGATGTTAATTTACAGCCATTTTTTTTGTATTATAGCTCCCCAGATACACAATTGCTGTTTTTCTTTAAAAAAAAAAAAAACACGATGCTTCATGCATCATTTACTATAAAAGATGTTTTGGAAGCAATTTAAAGGCCACTCCCGGTTTTCTATTCAGATACCTGGATTCAATCCAGATAATGGGTTTGGATATCTGGATAGACTCGGATATCCAAACGGTTCGAATCCAGATATCTGCATTTATCCAGATTTTTTGCTATCCAGATCTGGAACAATCCAGATATTAAAAAAGAGGTATCCGAGTAACAATACTTACGGTCACTATATCGTTGTACTCATAAACATGACCTAGTGGATGGAGGTTCAAGGTATAGCCTACATTAGTAAATTTAACCACTTGAGGACCCACCCTTTACCCCCCCCTTAAGGACCAGCGCTGTTTTAGCTGATCTGTGCTGGGTGGGCTCTGCAGCCCCCAGCACAGATCAGGGTGCAGGCAGAGCGACCAGATCGCCCCCCTTTTTTCCCCACTAGGGGGATGATGTGCTGGGGGGGTCTGATCGCTCCTGCCTGCCGGGTGTTGCGCGGGGGGGGGGGACCTCAAAGCCCCCCTCCGCGGCGAAATCCCCCCCTCCCTCTCCTACCTGGCCCCCTTGGTGATCCGGGCTGCACAGGACGCTATCCGTCCTGTGCAGCCAGTGACAGGCTGTCCCCTGTCACATGGCGGCGATCCCCAGCTGCTGATTGGCCGGGTATCGCCGATCTGCCTTACGGCGCTGCTGCGCAGCAGCGCCGTACAATGTAAACAAAGCGGATTATTTCCGCTTGTGTTTACATTTAGCCTGCGAGCCGCGATCGGCGGCCCGCAGGCTATTCACGGAGCCCCCCGCCGTGAATTGACAGGAAGCAGCCGCTCGCGCGAGCGGCTGCTTCCTGATTAATTAGCCTGCAGCCGGCGACGCAGAACTGCGTCGCTGGTCCTGCAGCTGCCACTTTGCCGACGCACGGTATAAGCGTGCGGTCGGCAAGTGGTTAAATGACACTTGGGTGGTTGTGCTTCTGAGTACAAAGGAAAATGTCAGTCAGAGATCTGGATTTAAAATGCTAAGAAAGGGCACATTAATTTTAATGTGAAGGTGTAATGTTTTCTGTCACAGAGAAGGGGGTGTTGATTGGGCATTCACATTCTCCTTGGTTTGGGAAGATCACAGGGCCATTTCTAGCCATTTTAGCACCCAAGGCAAGGCAGCTGATGCCTTCCCCTCCACTCCCTAAACTTGAATAGGAAGTCGGTAGCCTACTTTAAATTGCCTTTGCAGACAGCAATAATGAATTCATCAGTTAAATATAGAAATATGGTTTCTCAAAACAAGTCTATAAACAAAGGGTATACATATTACTACCATGCACTTAATGCAAGAGAACTACCAGCTATTGAGAGTGACTTCAGGTTTATATTAGGATTGTGACATGCCACAATATTTGAACTATCCACAACTTGTGAAGGAGAAGAAAGGTGTTATTTTTTTAATTTAATCTATTCTGGCGTATAATACTACTTTTTAATCCTTGAAAATTTTCTGAAAAGTCGGGGGTCATCTTATACACCGGGTGTCTTTGATGCAAGGTGATACACAATGCTGATACACGATGCTGATACGCGATGCACATACAAGACATGCTGATGTTTATGCAATGCTGATGATTAATTATTGGGTGCTGGAGATTCGGAGGTCGCCACATATGCTGGGGGAGCTCACCACTTATGCTGCATGGTCTGGGACGCCCAGGGTATGGAATAAAGAGATTGTGCTATGCCCATAAAACACGCCTCTTCCACCTGTCTGGCATGCCCTATCCTGTTACCGCCTCTCAGATCTGGCTGCTGAGGACTGTAGTGAAGTGGTGCAGGCAAGGCCAGACGGGTGAAAGAGGCGTGTTTTATGGGCACAGCGCAATCTATTATTTCATACCACTGATAAAAACGGGTAGAGCTGACCAATCCGCTTATGGAGAGGGAGAGTTGACCAATCCAACCAGTCATTCACCTGTATAATGTTATATTATACTGGGTGCCACATACAGTACAGCACCAGTATCGGTTCATACATAGCACCGGTATATGATGTTTTTTTTTTATTTGGTGTGCTTTGGAAAAGGGGTAGTCTTATATGGCGAGTATATCCCAAAATCTATATTTTAACTGCAAAATTAAGGGGAGGAGTCATCTTATACGCCCAGTCTTATTCGCCAGAATATACGGTATCCAATCGATAGAACCGCACACCTGTGCTAGAGCTATGCTGGTGCTGGATTCCTGTTGCAGCAATAATCCAGGAATCGATAAAGGCATCCACACACAGACTTCAGGAACAACTTGTCTTTATTGTTCCTTATGCACACACATAAGACATCAACAGGTCGTCCAAGCCGATGATCGTTTCGGGGTCAATGTGATCCTCTTTGTCAAGGCATAAACATGTGATCCCCTTTGTCAAGGTATACAAGGAGTGCAGAATTCTTAGGCAAATGCGTATTTTGACCACATCATCCTCTTTATGCATGTTGTCTTACTCCAAGCTGTATAGGCTTGAAAGCCTACTACCAATTAAGCATATTAGGTGATGTGCATCTCTGTAATGAGAAGGGTTGTGGTCTAATGACATCAACACCCTATATCAGGTGTGCATAATTATTAGGCAACTTCCTTTCCTTTGGCAAAACGGGTCAAAAGAAGGACTTGACATACAGAAAAGTCAAAAATAGTGAGATATCTTGCAGAGGGATGCAGCACTCTTAAAATTGCAAAGCTTCTGAAGCGTGATCATCGAACAATCAAGCGTTTCATTCAAAATAGTCAACAGGGTCGCAAGAATCGTGTGGAAAAACCAAGGCGCAAAATAACTGCTCATGAACTGAGAAAAGTCAAGCGTGCAGCTGCCAAGATGCCACCAGTTTGGCCATATTTCAGAGCTGCAACATCACTGGAGTGCCCAAAAGCACAAGGTGTGCAATACTCAGAGACATGGCCAAGGTAAGAAAGGCTGAAAGACGACCACCACTGAACAACACACACAAGCTGAAACGTCAAGGCTGGGCCAAGAAATATCTCAAGACTGATTTTTCTAAGGTTTTATGGACTGATGAAATGAGAGTGAGTCTTGATGGGCCAGATGGATGGGCCCGTGGCTGGATTGGTAAAGGGCAGAGAGCTCCAGTCCGACTCAGACGCCAGCAAGGTGGAGGTGGAGTACTGGTTTGGGCTGGTATCAAAGATGAGCTTTTGGGGCCTTTTCGGGTTGAGGATGGAGTCAAGCTCAACTCCCAGTCCTACTGCCAGTTTCTGGAAGACACCTTATTCAAGCAGTGGTACAGGAAGAAGTCTGCATCCTTCAAGAAAAACATGATTTTCATGCAGGACAATGCTCCATCACATGCGTCCAAGTACTCCACAGCGTGGCTGGCAAGAAAGGGTATAAAAGAAGAAAAACTAATGACATGGCCTCCTTTTTCACCAGATCTGAACCCCATTGAGAACCTGTGGTCCATCATAAAATGTGAGATTTACAAGGAGGGAAAACAGTACACCTCTCTGAACAGTGTCTGGGAGGCTGTGGTTGCTGCTGCACGCAATGTTGATGGTGAACAGATCAAAACACTGACAGAATCCATGGATGGCAGGCTTTTGAGTGTCCTTGCAAAGAAAGGTGGCTATATTGGTCACTGATTTGTTTTTGTTTTGTTTTTGAATGCCAGAAATGTATATTTGTAAATGTATATTTGTAAATGTTGAGATGTTATATTGGTTTCACTGGTACAAATAAATAATTGAAATGGGTATATATTTGTTTTTTGTTAAGTTGCCTAATAATTATGCACAGTAATAGTCACCTGCACACACAGATATCCCCCTAAAATAGCTAAAACTAAAAACAAAACTAAAAACTACTTTCAAAAATATTCAGCTTTGATATTAATGAGTTTTTTGGGTTCATTGAGAACATGGTTGTTGTTCAATAATAAAATTATTCCTCAAAAATACAAATTGCCTAATAATTCTGCACTCCCTGTATGTACTGTATGTCTGTTTATGCCTTGACAAAGGGGATCACATTGACCCCGAAACAATCGTCGGCTTGGACGACATGATGATGTCTTATTTGTGTGCATAAGTAACAATAAAGACAAGTTGTACCTGAAGTCTGTGTGCGGATGCCTTTATCGATTCCTGGAATATACGGTATGTCTACTGTAGTCTCTAGTGACTACATTTCATGTGTTATTCAAGAGGTTAAATAACAACAACCTGGGTCTTACAGTGAGAGGAAGTCGTTCTTCACCACTGTAGTTCACAGTCAGTGAACAGGACTTTGATTGAGTCCTGCACAGGCATTAAGGATAGCCTGTATAATGCTCAAGGATTGTAACGATCGGTGTAACACAGAGAGGATCTGATTACCGGTGATCTGCAGTATCACCAGGAATACAGATATATACCCGATTATTGATGATCTGCAGTATCACCGATAATCAGATATATCTCTAACCTCTGGACACCTGAGAGATGAGAGTGTATTCGTGCAACAGTAATACTTTGAGGACCGCACCTGAATCAGGTGCTAGAGCAATAAGGAGTACTGCTCTATAAAACAAGTTCCTTCCATTAGTCTGAACTCTCCGCAGGGAGGAGTCAGGCTGGGAGGGGAAGGACAGAACGTGAGTGACACCAAGGAGGGAGTGTCACTGACAGATCTGTGAACTATCTCTTAACAGGAGAGATAGTTCGAGGTCGGGCAGGCCAGGTCGTTAACACACGGACAGATAAAGTACAGAGACAGAACACAGATGCAGAATCCTAAGGCTAGCAGAGTTTGGCAACAGAGTATCAGAATGACAAGGTACAACATCAGAGATCAGAAGAATGGTCAGGAAAGCAGAAGGTCATAACAAAATAATCAACAATTCCTAGACTAAGGTGTGAGTTCCTTGGTCATCAACACCTTGGAAACTGGTCTAAATGATAACACAGATAACAGCAGAATTCCTAGGCTAAGGTGTGAGGTCCTTGATCATCAACACCTAGGAAACTGGTCTAATATAACACAGATACTGACAAGGTCTGAGTGCTACCACGTAGTGATCGCAACGCCAGACACCAGAGGAATGACCAGCACCCAGTATATATACACCAGCGCTCTCCAGCGCCTCCCCTAAGTGCTGGACCAATGAAACCTGAAAGAATTGTCAGCTGACCGGCCTGGTCAGCTGACACCCCTCTGGCTGTCATAAATGCTCTGCCTCTCCGCACACGCATGCGTCCTTCTAAACCTGTGTGGACTATCAGTCCCAGCCACACCAGACATGTGTTGTAATGCCTCTGCTGTTTTGGGTGCGGAATCCGCGGCACCGCTGTCTGAGCGTGCGGCGTTTTCTCCGCGTTCAGCAGTAGAGACAGAAGTAGGCCTATGCGTGCAAACCGCAGCGTCGGACGCGGAATACGCCGCCCTGTTCTCTGGGCATGCGGCGGTTTCTCCACGCTCCGTCAGGCCAGAGAATGCAGGTCCCTGCGCGCAAGCTGCCATGTTGAGCGCGGAATCAGCCGCCTTACTCTGAGTACTTGCGGCGGCTTTTCCGCGTTTTCTCACAGTACCCCCCCCCCTGAGGAGTGGACTCCAGACAGCTCCTACCCGGTTTCTCAGGATATCGAGCGTGGAATTCCCTTCTTGATTTGTCCGCATGCATGCGATACTCAGGTACCCATGTTCTCTCCTCAATACCATACCCCTTCCAGTGCACCAGATACTGTGCCGAGTTCTGCACTACCCGGGAGTCTAAAATCTTTTCTACTTCGTACTCAGGTTGGTCGTCTACCATCACAGGAGTAGGAGGAGTGGCACCCACATGGACTGCTGGTTTATGCAGAGACACATGAAAAGATCTTACACCATGCATGCTGGCAGGAAGATCAATGGCATAAGTAACATTGTTGATCTTCCTGGTTACGGAAAAAGGGCCCACAAACCTGGATCCTAACTTGGGTGAGGGTTGTTTCAGGGTCAAATGACGTGTGGAGACCCAGACCAGGTCTCCTGGTCGGAACTTCCACTCCAAGGATCGTTTCTTGTCAGCTTGACCTTTCTGACTTTGAAAAGCCTTCTCCAAATTATTTTTCACGATTTCCCAAATGGCTTTAAATGATTTTTGCCAAGCCTCCAGAGCTGGAAACAGAGTGGAAGCTACTGGTAATGGGGAGAACTTGGGCAACTTTCCGGTTACCACATGAAACTGAGAAAATCCAGAAGAAGAGCTTTTCAAATTATTGTGCGCAAATTCTGCATATGGCAAGAACTTGACCCAATCATTTTGCGCATCCGCAACATAACACCTTAAAAACTGTTCCAAAGACTGATTAACCCTCTCCGTCTGACCATTTGTCTGTGGGTAGCTTTGGGACAAAACACGTCCGAAAACTCAGCATATTGTTCCGGAACTCCCTCCACATGAATCCTGGTCTGGCCTAAGGTCACCTTCACTAAACCATGACGAAAACAATGAGCTGACCAGCTGGTTAGCTGACCAGTGGCCCAATTTATCTGAGGGGAGTGAAGGTGTAACCACGGCATGCCAAGGATGACTGTGGAGGTGGTCATGCGCAACACAAAAAAACTGCAATTTCTCTCTATGCAGCACCCCTATAGTGATTTCCACCTCTGGTGTCTGAGACAGAGGATGGTTACGCTGCAGGGGTGAATCATCCACTGCCGTAACCTGGAGGGGTGGTTTTACCGGGGTGAGCGGAATACCCAATTTCTTTGCAAATTCGTAATCCATAAAATTAGCCGCTGAGCCTGAATCAATGAAGGCCTCAGAGACTTCAGATTTATCATCCCATGCAATCATACAAGGAAGAAGTAACCGCTTATCCTCTAGGGGTAAGAGCTGTACGCCTAGGGTATTACCCCCAACTACTCCTAGGCAGTAGCGTTTCCCGACTTCTTAGGGCAATTTCGTACTCTATGACCCCCCTCTGCGCACTAAAGACACAATTGCTCAGAAATCCTGCATCTTCGCTCCACTTGAGACAGTCTTGACCGACCAATCTGCATTGGCTCGGGTAGAGGTGAAACGGGAGGAGATGGAGTCACAGGAGGCGCAGCATAGGACACCATTTTAACATTGTTCCTACCCCGGGTCTGCCTTTGATAGCGTAATCTGCAATCAATCCTGATGACCGATGAAATGGCCTCATTGACGTTTTTTGGTTCAGGCTGACTTAACATAAGGTCTGAGACCTCATCTGATAATCCTGATAAGAAACAGTCTAAAAGGGCATAGGTGTCCCACCTGGCTGAAACTGACCATCTCCTAAATTCGGCAGCATACTCCTCGACCGGACTCTTGCCTTGGCGCAACAACTTGAGCTTCCGCTCAGAAGTCGAGGCAATTATATGGTAGAGGAAGAAAGCCCTTAAAAAATAGCACCTCCCACAGCAAAATTTGAAGTATAACAAAAATCTTTATTCAACATTGGGTATATTAATAATCACAGTACTGATGATTCAATTAAGAATAAAACCATTTAAAAACCAAGCAAATATTCCAACATGATCCCTGCTGCATATGAAACAATCACTCTAAATGCAATATATTGTATAATGACACAATGCTGCTGTCAGATATAAAACCCCACAGTAGGCTCAATATTGAGCCCAACAGGGGGAGAACCCGGGTTCAGTATACAACCTAATGTGATACAGGACCAATAACCACCTGTGCAATAAAAAAAAAAAAAACCCACACAAACAAATATCACATATATAAGATTAAATAAAGTGCACAATTGCCATCCAAGTATATAGTAATACTAGTGATAAGATGCCTAGCAAAAAATTAGGGCAAAGGAGCAGCCCATAGGAAAAAGAGCATAAAGTGGAGTAGTGCAAAAAGTAGGAGATACTTAGCCCAGAAATGGTGAAGTCAATCTCAGCAGCGAACAAGGAATCCCCTCAGAGGACAAGATCCCACTAGTTCCGCAAGAGTCACCTCGCTTTATCAAGGAGAGAGGATGCAAGTGAAGCCACCATAGCAGCCTTTAAATAGGAAAGAAAAAAGAGGGAACACCCATAATCATCACTCAACATCTGCAAATCATGCCAGGAGTGAGAGAGGGAAAGGAAACCAGCACTTCCTGGATTTGTAACCAGCTTGGAACACAAACCAGAAGTGATGTAATAGTCACAGGGTGCAGCAGCCCCAATCACCAGAGAATAAGGCAGCAAGCAGTGTAGTGAGACAGGAAGGAGGAAGAGGTTCAGAGATTTCCAAGTATATCAGCTACTATGTTAACCCCTTCCATGCCACACAGTACATTTATGCAGTTATATAACATGCTTGATGACAACAATATACACTGTAAATGAATCATTAACTAGTTATAAATACATTTCATCCAGTTTATAAGTCCAGATAAAAGTTTTGAGCAAATTGAAGTTCATTCAGTAGCCAAAGTAAATTTGTCATGATTGCAAAATATTTGCATCATAGATTCCACAGAATTTCATCCTTATAGTTTTTTGAGCTGTACAAGGTCCAAGCATGTAGAGGAAAGTTCCATACATTTGTAAATTGCATCCCAGTTTTTCCAACAAAGTCCTTTAAAGGGCCAGAGAACATAAATCAGCATGAGGGTTTTTATAGCCAACAGCGTCCCATATTCGAGGGAGGTATGATGTCCATATACTGGGGTCATCAAGAGTCCACATAAGTCCATAAGAACATAGATTTAAAAGTAGAAAGCAGCCGCTCACCAGCAGATGATATGGGATGTGCCCGGAGATAGAACTGACAGCCAGCAGTTCCAATTATAGACAGAGATAAAGTTGAGTCTGGCACCATCCACTTGTATGCTCTTTCACTTTATTGTTAAATCACTGACATCACAACGTTTCGGAGGGCTAACCTCCTTTATCAAGTTAAGTCAGCATCTAAACTACTTCACAATTATATCTCCTTTTATATTCAGTTAATACAAAATAGACCAATCAGCTGTGCCTGTCGCATTATAGCGACCAATCCCCTGCTGTCCGCCAATCGGACCTGATGGGGGACTTCTCATTACCATGCAACACGCTGTGTCTCTAATCAGAGCACAATAGGAGTGGCTATGCGTGTATATGGAGAGCCGTCCCCCTGTGCTGCCTCCGTGTGCGCCGACCAATAGGGAAACAGTCACCTGATGTCATAGCGTCAGGCCACGCCCCCATAGGAGCGGACCTGATGGGAGACTTGTGTCCCAGGGAGGGGAGCATAGCTCCACCCCCCGGCAGCGCGACACGTGCCGACCAATAGGGATACAGTCACCTGATGACATAGCATCAGGCAAAGCCCCCCCTAGGAGCGGACCTGACGGGAGACTTGTGTCCCAGGGAGGGGAGAATAACTCCACCTCCCGGCAGCGCAACACGTCAGCTGGATGGGCAGACCTCGTCATTGTCCGCCCGCCCGCTGTATCTAGGCAACCAGCGGGACGCTCTCCACCCGCCCATAGCGTCCATACAAACATTGTAACATCTAGCTACTCGAAACTAGATTCTAACTAAAGTGCCAATAGATGGATATATCTATCATGGGGCATCATACGCAGCAACTCAGAATAAATAAATAATATATAACAAAAGAGGGAGTTATTAAGTGTTAAGGTAACTGAAATCTACATACAATAATCTACTATATAAATGGAAGCATGTCATATTCCCTATTCATCCCTCTAGGTTCTAAAGTATCCAATCTACGAATCCATACTGCCTCACGGTATAGGAGTTTTTTAAGCATATCCCCTCCACGTCTCAATGGAGGAACCTGCTCCAATATCTGAAACTGAAGTTGACTCACTGGGTGATTGGCTTGTATAAAATGACTAGGGACTGACAATTCTTTAACATTATTTCTAATAGTGCTTTTATGGGCTGACAAACGCACTTTCATAGGTTGTGTGGTTTGTCCTATATACAGCAAACCACAAGGACATTTTAATGCATATACTACATAACATGAATTGCCATCATATTGGCCTCTAATGTAAAACTTAGTTCCTAAATGAGGATGGCATATGTAGCTACCCTTAGTGACACTATGACAATGAACACAATTAAGACACGGGTAAGTACCATTAGGGCGGGAGGTTATGTGAACCCTGCCGCTCAATGGGCCCATATCTGCCCTCACCAACTTATCCCTTAGTGTGGGGGCCCGTTTATATGACATAAGGGGGTAATTTTGAAATTCTTCAACATGAGGAAATGCTACTCTAAGCAAATTCCAGTTTCTGCGTGTGATGCCCGCTATTCTTTCACTATAAACACTAAATTGACTGACAAAAGGAATTCTACCCTGACAGCCAGATCTACGATGGGTCTGTCCCTGGACTGATGTCCCGACTTTCTGTCTTGCCCTATTGAGAAGTCTCAATGGATATTGTCTCTTAATAAACTTCTCCTGCATTTCATCCAATCTGGTCTCTCTAACTACCGCATCATCAACTATCCTAGAAACTCTTTGGAACTGACTAACAGGAATAGAATTTCTAGTAGCCATTGGGTGAAAGCTTCCATAGCACAATGTCGAATTGGTGTCCGTAGGCTTAATATTTTTATGAACTCATATGAGGAGACGTTTGTGTATCCTAGTGAGATATTTACTAGCAATGCCATATGACCAAAAGTGGCCCGCAACAGAGGTCAGAGGTCAGAAGTCGAGGCAATGTCTGGATCGTCGTAAATTACTGCCATAGCCTTAAAAAATTCATCTACGGAGGTTAAAGCTAAATCTCCGGTGGGCAGGCTGTATGCCCAGGTCTGAGAATCGCCTGATAACAAAGTCTTAATAAATGTGACCCTTTGGGTCATGGTTCCTGAAGATCTAGGTCTCAACTCAAAGTATGACAACACTCTACTCCTAAAATTTCGAAAGTCAGATCTGTGACCAGAAAATTTTTCAGTATTTAGGATGCAAATCAGAGGCGCCAAAAAGAGTAAAATAATTATAGGTTAAAAAACACTTGGGGGGAGCTATACTCACCACCCGTTTCACAGACCAAGAACCAATGAAGACCACAATATTTGGTCAAAACATTCACAGTTTATTAGTACTCCCAGGTGCTACGCGTTTCACGGGACTAACCCGCTTCCTCAGGCAAAACAGGAGTACAAGCAGTTGGGGGTCTGGAGCCAGTATGAGCGCCTCGGCTGCGGAGATCGCACCTCGGATGAGGAGATCGCACCTCATCCACAGCCGTCTGAAGGGTTTGTAAAGAACCGGACAAAGCCTCATTCATCGCCTTGTGATTACCCAGCACTTGGTTGATGGTATCCACCGAAGTGGTAAGTGCGCCCAGATGGTCAGTGTGTGCGTCCATTTGTATTTTAGGTCTGGCGCTCTGTAACGATCGGTGTAACACAGAGAGGATCTGATTACCAGTGATCTTCAGTATCACCGAGAGTATATACCCGATTATTGATGATCTGCAGTATCACCGATAATCAGATATATCTCTAACCTCTGAACACCTGAGAGATGAGAGTGTATTGGTGCAACAGTAATACTTTGAGGACCGCACCTGAATCAGGTGCTAGAGCAATAAAGAGTACTGCTCTGCAACAAGTTCCTTTCGTTAGTCTGAACTCTCCGCAGGGAGGAGTCAGGCTGAGAGGGGAAGGACAGAACGTGAGTGACACCAAGGAGGGAGTGTCACTGACAGATCTGTGAACTATCTCTTAACAGGAGAGATAGTTCTCGAGGTCGGGCAGGCCAGGTCGTTAACACACGGACAGATAAAGTACAGAGACAGAACACAGATGCAGAATCCTAAGGCTAGCAGAGCTTGGCAACAGAGTATCAGAATGACAAGGTACAACATCAGAGATCAGAAGAATGGTCAGGAAAGCAGAAGGTCATAACAAATAATCAACAATTTCTAGACTAAGGTGTGAGTTCCTTGGTCATCAACACCTTGGAAACTGGTCTAGATATTAACACAGATATTAACAGAATTCCTAGACTAAGGTGTGAGGACCTTGATCATCAACACCTAGGAAACTGGTCTAATATAACACAGATACTGACAAGGTCTGAGTGCTACCACGTAGTGATCGCAACGCCAGACACCAGAGGAATGACCAGCACCCAGTATATATACACCAGCGCTCTCCAGCGCCTCCCCTAAGTGCTGGACCAATGAAACCTGAAAGAATTGTCAGCTGACCGGCCTGGTCAGCTGACACCCCTCTGGCTGTCATAAATGCTCTGCCTCTCCGCGCGCGCACGCGTCCTTCTGAACCTGTGTGGACTATCAGTCCCAGCCACACCAGACATGTGTTGTAATGCCTCTGCTGTTTTGGGTGCGGAATCCGCGGCACCGCTGTAACAGTCTGTCTGGGTAAAGGGTTGAGAATCACAGAAAAAAAAATTGCTTTTTTCCCCAAGGAATCTTCAGTCAGCTAGTAAAGCCTATGCCGTTAATTTTTGTAAACCTGTCCAGCTCATGCTGACAGAACAATAATCTGAGACCAAAGGCCAAATGACATATACTTAACAGCCTGTTGTTTTATAAATGTCACAACTTAGAAAGACTATCAAAAGAAATTGGATACAATGTCTGACATGCTTGATACAGTATCAAAAAGTAGTATTATATGAGTATCATCTAGAACCCCCATCCTGTAAAGTAAAAGTAAAAGAGGTCAAGTTCAAAGGAAATAAAGTTTTCAGATGTTATAATTGTGACAAACGTGAACATTTTATAAAAGATTGCAGAACGCCACACAACTCCAAGGCCGACAGAGATGAAGCGGGTGCTTTCTTAATAAACCTTTAGAAGGAAAGCGTCTTTCCTTAGTTTCCTCAATTCTGCGTGTTGTTTGACTGGGCTGATGGATGTTCAGACTTTCTTTAAAAGATCAGTGTGTATAAAGGTAAAAGGGAAGCAAGAAATGCTGGTTGCCATTTGCGGAGCAGATGTTTGAATAGAAAATGATTTGCTCATACTTAAACTGCTTCCGGAGTTGAAGAAATTAAAGAATCAAGTTATGGCAGCTGAATATTAAGTGTACCTGAATGGTAAGCATGGAAGTGTGTAGATATTTGTTCCTTCAAGTAAAAAAAATCTGAGTAAAGAATAAACTGTTCATGTGACATTATGTTATATTATTATTATTATTATTATTATTTAGTATTTATATAGCGCCGACATATTACGCAGCGCTGTACAATGTGTATATATATATATATATATATATATATATATATATATATATATATATATATATATTTTTTTTGTCACTAACTGTCCCTCAAAGGAGCTCACAATCTAATCCCTACCATTGCCATATGTCTATATTATGTAGTGTAAGTACTGTAGTCTAGGGCCAATTTTAGGGGGAGCCAATTAACTTATCCGTATGTTTTTGGAATGTGGGAGGAAACCGGAGTGCCCGGAGGAAACCCATGCAGACACGGAGAGAACATACAAACTCTTTGCAGATAGTGCCCTGGCTGGGATTCGAACCAGGGACCCAGCGCTGCAAGGCGAGAGAGCTAACCACTACGCCACCGTGCTGTATAAATGCTGTATAAATGAGAATGTGTGGGAGCAAGATTTTGATAGGAATTTATCAGCCTAGAAACTGATTCTTTTGGCTTAGTGCTGTCCTGATTGCTTGAACACCAGGCAATTACCAGCAGCAAATAGAATCTAGAGCTACAATAGCCACACATCTTCATTGAGATGCTGTAAATATCAAAACAAAGTAACCATGCACAATTTTCTGGAGAGGACATTTCCCAGTCTTTTCCAAAAAGTAGGCATTACTGGGAAATAAAAATGAAAAGCAGGAGCCAAATAGTGCACCATGTATAAATAATTTGGACTATAATGGTAACCACTTTTATACATACAAACAAAGGTGGGTTGCTAGAATTGAGGCACTCAAGCGTGCTGTCCCCAACTTATAGACACTGTTGTATAGACCTGATGAAGTCCCAAGAAATGCGTTCATTGTAGTGCTCAAAAGCCATATTTCTAGTTTTTCTGGTCAATTTCTGCAGGAGAGTCTGTTCATGATGTACATTTTTCTGTTCACTGCAAGCCATCGTGCTGTTTAAGAGGTACTTCAAAAACACAATTATAAGATAATTGTGAATGTGCATTCTAATAGCTCTGCATATGTACGTACATATGCGAATGTATAGTGTGCCAAAGCTTCTCCCCCCTCCCTCCAAAATGAACCAATAGGAAACCCTGGAAAGAAATGAAATGCATCATGGATGGGGCTTCTGATCACTACTGCAGCATGTAGTGAGGATGGACAGTGGACTGCAAAGAGAAAGAAAAGTAGAATAAAGAAAAGATGGATTCATTATAGAATATGTTAAAGGACACCTGAGGTGAAAAACTAATGAAATTAACAACTGTATCTATCCTCCTCCTCCAAAAAATGACCTTTTAAGATATTCCACAGTTTTATTTTATATTTAAATCTACTTTAAGTTTTTACTGTTTTATTGTTTTTGCTCAATGGCACATTCATTGAAGTATGCCAGAGCTAAAATCTCTGAACTATTGACCCTTATTATCTCTTTCCTGCACTCAGAAGCCATTTTCTGCTAGGAAAGTGTTTTATAGTTGTAATTTCTTATTAGTGAGAGTCACACTGTAGTCTAACCCAGTCCTAACTCAGGACAGACAGGAACTGCCACATACATACCTGATGGTTAACTCTTTCAGGCAGAGAAAGAAAAAAGGAACACAGCATAGTTATGTGTACGCTAGGCACTGTACATACACATTTATCTCATGTATCCTCGAGTATCCTTTAAAGAAGGAAGAAATATACAGAAGAAGATGTTAAAAAAGGAAAGGATTAAAATATGTATAGAAGACAATGAATTAATAAGATTTGGGACTTTTTACATCAAAATAATATTGCATCAGAAATGAGCACACAAAAAAGCAACCATGAATGAATATGGTAGTTCTGCCTTAAGGTGGCCACACACCATACAGTTTTTTAAATATCTGTTCAATTTAAGAATTGCAATCAATTTTTCTGACTGATTGTAACATTTCAAAAATATGACCAATGTACCACACACCTATGTTCAATTTTTCCCCCAATTATGATAAAAATGATTGGAAACTCTAACAAAATTGCTAGGGTGTGTATATTAATAAATTGACAATCCAACACACACCATACAATCTTTAGATAGATTGAAGAAAAATATCGGGCAGTCCGGATCGATTAAAATCGAAGAAAACGGGAAATCCGATCGGATTTTTCAGTCGAATGAAAAAAAAGCTTTCGATTTTTTCGGGAGATACGATCGTTTTTATCGAATTACTGTAAAATCGGATCATTTTATTGTATCGTGTGTGGCCACCTTTAGTCTTATGCCTAATGAGGCACATGATGGCTGGGTGAGGGCCAGTGCTTGTGTGTCTTATACTCAGGTGCTGAGGGACTTCGTCATTGCCCTGTTCATCACAACTATGCAATGTAAGACCGTAGAAAGTTTAAAGAGGATGCTTTTTTTTTTTTTGGTAACACTCCCTTTTTAAATTACATTTTCAAGCTTTTCTCATAACATCAAAAATAACAACATATCAAAAAGTTGTAGACAAACAGTTGTGGAAAAGTATACAGCCATAAAGTGCAAGATAATAACAGTACTAATAAAAACTACATTCTGAAGATAAAGATGAAGATTACCATTCTTAAAGATGAATACAAATTCAGTGAGCTAAAGCATGCATATAAAGTCCATAAGACAAGTCAATCAGGCCATATATCCAACACAAACCCAGTGTGTGGGGAAAAAAAAAACATAAAAAAAGAACCAGAAAAATAACAAAAAATGAAGAAGGTATCCCTCAAAATCCCAGTCATGCCTATATTTAAGGTAGGCTGAGTTCCCCAACCCTGTTCTTAAGGCCCACCACCAACAGTACATGTTTTGCAGAAAACCACAAATATCTACAGGTGGGGTAATTGGTGTCTCACCAGTGCTGATTAACTACCTTTGTGGATTTCCACAAAAGATGCACTGTTGGTGGTGGGCTTTAAGGACAGGGTTGGGGAACACTGAGGTAGAGAGTGACCTTGGCCAATGGATTGAAACCAGTGAGGTCCTAGTGACAGGGAAGACGGCAATGAAATCTGAATAGCATCCCAGTCTCCCAGAGCCTCCCACCAGTGAGCAGTGGGAACAGCCTCCCATGCCCAGGGAGGATGCTTGTTTTAATAGTACAATTACTGGTACCAGATAATTGTCACACAAACATTGATAACATAGAAACCTCATGCAGATAATGATCAGGCCAGGAATCAAACCTGGAACTCTAGCACTGCAGGATTAAAGTGCTAGCTATCAGCACGATAGCAGCACGCTCATGGTGCCGAGTCTAACCGAGAATCACATCAGTTCAGTCAATTTTGTACATAGTCAGCCACATGTATTCTTGGTCATGTGTAGAGACAGACAGGTAAAAAAGCTTTTTGAAGCCCCTGAACGCAATCATCAATGAAATTCATGGGGAAATTTGTTGGTGCTTTACTTGGACCCCTGGAGGGCAGTTACTGCAGTAAAAATAGCATAGGAAGCTCACAATGCATCTAGAAAACATTGCTATTGAAAAAAAGGGAAAAGTTGTAGATTGGTAGAAAGGACTGATTTACACAGCTTGGATGGCAAGACAGAGAAGATAAACATATTCAGTGTACTTTTTTGTAGGGTTCCTTAATACTGCACATGTTATAGATGTATTACATGTATGGGACACTTAACAGTCAGAAGCACTGTATGTTGGCACTTTGCGCAATAATATACACACACACACGCACACACACACCTTTGTCCGTACACAACCTCAGCAGCATCCCAAAATACATTTAACCCTTTCCACTTTTTCCTAAAGGGAGTCGTTTCTACTGAGAGTTTTTTTTTTACAGAAATGCACTCTCCCTCTTACTCTCTCTCCCATTCTTACATGGAACGTAACACAGTAACATGGTATATCTTATTTTAAAGAACACATTATAATGTTTAATTTCATTAATTATTTGGACAGTTTGGTGTCTTCTATTGGCTGGTAGCAGATAAGTTGGACAAAGTATGGTACACTTTAAAGCAATTTCCTGGGTGTAATCCTGGCCTGCGCGAGCAAGTTTAGCAATAATGGTGGTTTTTCGCCTGCCACCTGGTGTCTTCCTGTCACTGCACACTGTGCAATCTTTGGTGTTTCGATTAGGCATATTAGCAATAAAATGCTGGATACCATTTAGATGATCCTCCACATCCAATGAAGAAGGGCGGCCATATCTCTGCTGAGGCGTAGAGGCTCGTTGTTCACGAACCAACTCAAGAATTAGGTTCTTGTGGTAGCGGATATGATCCTTTGGTTCATGTGGATGCAACTGGTTGTAAATTATGAAGCCATTCACTAATGCCAGCACCAACAACCAAAAAAAGTTCTTCCTCCACCACTTCAGTGACTTCCTGTTGAAAGAGTAACTACTGGTATAATGATCACATTGGTCAACCACTTCCATGTGTTTAGTATATTCTATGACTGCTGTGGGCTTCTCAACATTTTCAGTCACTCTACCTTTCATTCTTCTCTGCTGTGTCGTTGTAGTAGCAGGGTAGAAAGTGTTAAGCATGTGTATAATACACTTATCCTTCCATGCCAATACCATCTCTTCACTGTCAAGTTTCCAAGCACGAACTTCACAACTCTTCAGTTTCAATTTTTTTATTTCACTTGGTAGATCCTTTACGATTGGGCATGACCGTTCCAGTTATGTGATTTTTTTCTTTTAGTAACTCTTGTGCCAATATGTGACTGGTATAAAATAGATCTGTAAATAAATAGTATCCATGTCCAGGAGTGGCTTGTTTCAGATTTGTACAAAGATGAAGGCAAGCTTTCCGTAGTTGCAGATCCATAATACGGTTCAAACGCAAAGAAGTATCCAGTCTCACAATCAGCCATAGAAAACACTCGTAGCCCCCACTTGCTTGGTTTCTGAGGATTGTACATCTTGTATTTTTATCTTCCTTTGAAACTAATTGTGCTTTCATTAATTACTACATTCCTATGGGGTACAAACAGACTTTTGCATCTTTCTTTAATATGCTCTGTCAAGCTCCTGACCTTCCAATCCCTAGTTTGAAGGCCTTCATGGCCACTGATGGGTGGAGAAACATGTAGCATCCAATGAATCTGACTAAATCGCTCACAAGAAAAATATCTCCAAAAAAGGGGGTGTAATTGATCCACCGAGTTGAGAAAAAATCCTGGATAGATCCCCTTTCTTGCAGTGCCATCCTAAGAATTACTCCAAAGTATGCCTTTATTGCCTGCATATTAACATCAGTCCAGCTCCACCAGATGGATCTCGGTGAAGGATGTTTATTTTCTAACTTCCTTTTTGCATAATCATTTGTTTCATTAATAATTTCTTGTAAAAGGGCCAGTGTAAAAAAAAAGCTCAAAAAAAATCCACTGACAGTTTCTGGAACATTACTGCAGGCAGTTGTACCCCTGCATTGCACACACTAATGGAAAATTATGCAGCAAGCAGTCACTGGTAGGAGAGAAGCTTGCCCATTTTCTGTGATCACCATCACCCTACCCACTTTCAGCAGCTTCCCCACCTTCATCAGCCTCATCAATATCAGTGTCATCACTGTAGCAATAATCATCATCATCAGTGACAGTATAGTCACTGTCATCACCAGAATCCTGCACATCTGATTCTGTGCTGCTGTCCTCCATAATCCGCTGTGCCATCTCAGCTGCTGTCATTTTTCTTTTACCTGCTGTAGAGGATGCCATTGCTCCGCTCTGTAAGGAATCTGCAAGGAATCTTCAAGAAATAACCTAGAAGGGATCTGCAAGAAAGAACCTGCAAGGGATCTGCCAGGAATCTGCAAGAAAGAACCTGCAAGGGATCAGCAAGGATTGTGGAAGAAGTAATCTGCCAGGAATCTGCCAGAAAACTACAAAAAACACACTGCAGAGAAGCAGCAACAATCAGCAACAAAAATGCCAAATTGATTCTGCCACTTCCTGCCAGCGCTGATCGCGCACTTCCAGTTTAGAGGAGGGGGGTACCACCTGTGTGGGCATGTAGACATACATGCCCACTAAACATGGGGAGAGAGATCAGGCTTTGCTGGGGGCCAGATGTGCCTACAAACCGCCGCTGAAATAATATCCCACATAGCGACAGGAATGGGAAATTCGCAATGTCCTGCTATGCAAGGCATACGAGTGGAAAGGTTTAACAGTCAAATGCACAATACAAATATCTCTTTGCTTATAGAGGGTAGCATGCAAAAGACCAGCACAGCTGCTTATCACCAATGTGAATATACAGGAAAACCCTCCGGTCAGTCCCCATGCGCCTTTAGGCCTATTTACCATGGACAACTGCTCATTTGTCCAGCAGTTCAGTCACCTGGCTTCAAGCCACAAATGCTGTACATATAAAAAGGAGAACCGAGAGCCCAATATAGTGTAGTAAGTCAAGGCAATTAGTATGATGAGAAAGAGTAAAATATATACTCATAAACCAGGGTTACCTCCAGGCAACCACTGTATAAGCAGGTGAGGAGATTGCCCTGTCCTCACTCAGGATTAAGAAGTCGCTCTCTGTAGACATGAAGAAAAAGGGGTATCCCCCTCCACCAAGGGTGGATATATAATGTATTATGAACTGAACAGAGGCACCAAAAGGATAAAAATAATATTTAAAATATTTAAAATTGCTTAGGAGGTAGTGGTGGACTTACCTCCCTCAAGCAGACACAAGAAAGCTGTGTAATTCAACAAAGATACATTTAATGGTACACTCCTGGGGTTTAGTACAACGCGTTTCGCAGGTCTACACCCGCTTCATCAGGCAGTGAAAGTAAGAGTACACAGCAGCGTAATGTCAGAGTCACATCTGGCGCCTCACAAAGGCATTATGCTGCTGTGTACTCCTACTTTCACTGCCTGATGAAGCGGGTATAGACCTGCGAAACGCGTTGTACTAAACCCCTGGTGTGTACCATTAAATTTATCTTTGTTAAATTACACAGCTTTCTTGTGTCTGCTTGAGGGAGGTAAGTCCACCACTGCCTCCTAAGCAATTTTAAATATTGTTTTTATCCTTTTGGCACCTCTGTTCAGTTCATAATACAAATGCTGTACAGGATGGCAGAAAAAAAAAGTCTCATGTCATGTCTGAGCACAACTGCCATGCTTACAAGTAACTCCATGGGGAGGCTCCCTGCCCACCACCCGTGCAGAGCGATATCCAGTGCCTGGCCAGTAGATGAGAGCAGCTGACAGGCAGTAAATTCACCATCTGTCAACTGAATCATTGAAAAGAGGGCTTACACTTGCAACTCTCAGAAGAAGTTAGGAAAGGAAAGAGCTAGTAGGCATAAGCATGGTGACTCGGTATAACACAATGGGCCTGATTCACAAAGCGGTGCAAACACTTTGCACGCCTGTGAAAAGCCCTTTATCACGCCTAAACTTAGTTTAGGCGTGATCTGAAGGAATTCGCGCGAATTCCCGCGCGCAAAGTTTTGCATCGTGCTTCGCGCGAAGTGCCCATTAAGCCCTATGGGACAAAACTTTGCGCGCGGGAGCTTCACTTTATTTAATTAATCAACTCTGAAAATATGTTTTCATGGGAAAAAACAAAAACGTACATTTCCTGTCTCAACGAAGAAGTAAGGGCACTTTTTTTTGTAATAAAATGGTTCTCTATTTCAAGGATAATGTTTAATCTTGTGTTCCCAGTACAGAGAATGATCATCCGTCACTTTGCAGCAATGTCCTTGGGGAATGATGTGAGTAAAGATGAAGGCACAAAGCGCTAACAGACTGATTAATTTGTTCTACATTTTTAGAAACGTTTGTTAGCACATAATATCTAATCAGTTCTGAGAGAAAAGGAAAAAAAAAAAAAGCACATACGCTTCTTTTCTTGTGCTGTAAAATACAATATTATTGTTTTACCTAACCTTTAAATCTATCAGTATATGGAAGGTACAGTAAGGGCTGGTTCAGATGGACGCTTGCAGAGCGTTTACTGGCAGCATTCGGGGCTTGGCGTTAAACGCTCCCATTCAAGTGAATGGGAGCGTTTGTAACAAGCTTTCACGCGCGTTTATACGAATGCGGCGTTCGGGTCCCGATTTTCACTGGCATTCAAGGAGCCCCTGGAAGCTACATGTTGCTTCCAGCGGCGGTTAACCGCGACGGGTAATGTTCCCCAAGGGGAAGAAAAATGCGACCGCAATGCGAACGCTGCTGAAAGCCCGAACGCATTGCCGCCGCAACGTCAACGAACGCGACGCCTCTAAATGTCCGTCTGAACCAGCCCTAATTTTAAATTCAACCAGCTAAAATCTGTAATGCTGCATTGAAAAGGTTAATTGTTCTCCAGTATTAATGTTTTGCCACGCCTTATTTGTTCATATAGTGTGAATTAGGTGGGGTTTTTATTCAAATTCTATTTTAACTCACTACTGTGTCCCGGCCACCATACTGAATAGGCCAAACAGGACAAGTTTAGCAAGCCATTGCCCAGCTTTCACAGTATTATGCACTAAAAGCCACATCATATTCCCGAACTCTAAGATCAGTCAACTATAATGGGGAGCCTTGGTGGGACCTTCAAAGATGCTTGCCGGGGCTGCCAGTATTTTTATGCAGAAATAGAGTGCCAGTAAGGAACAGGTAGGGGCAGAGGATGTTTGCCAGCATGGTGGGGTGAGAGCGATGGGGCTGTAGATGCCCACTTGAACTTCCAAGAGAAGCGGCACTGTAGGGAGGGCAGACAGAGTGGTGGGTATCAACATTCAGCGGCGGTAGTCCAGCGGAGAGCATCAGTCAGAAGGAGATTCATCCATCAATATTTAAGAAGAAGATAGAAAATAAACAAGGTCTAGATCTAATTTTAGAATCGCCAGTTCCAATTGCACCCATAAAGGTGTTAAATACCTTACTTGGGCAATTTGATTGCCCAGCAAGTTCTTTACACCAGAGTTCCCCAACCCTGTCCTCAAGGCCCACCAACAGTGCATGTTTTGTGGAAATCTGCTGAGACACTTAATTACCTCACCTGTGCATGTTTGTGGTTTCCTGCAAAACATGTACTGTTGGTGGGCCTTGAGGACAGGGGTGGGGAACTCCGCTTTACACCGTATACTATTCCACTTTTCATGCTGCCAGGAAGCGATGCTTCCCATCAATGATGAACGATGAAACATTTGTAAAGTGCTTTTCTCCTGTAAAATCCAAAATAAATAAGCTTGTTTCAGATCAGTACATAGCGATGTGTTCAGGGGAAGAAGTTATGTGATCACAAATGCCAGATTAAATAGGTGGAGTTTCAGTTTTGATTTAAATAGGAGAGTTAGTTTAGACCTGCTATGGATCAGGTCTAGAGTCCCTAGGGCACGTCTTCTGCTGCAGTAACCTACCATCTGGGAACCTCCTTTATGACAGAGACCCCAAGAGCTCCCTACCAGACTATTGCCACTGTGCAGCATTACCCATCGCTCCTGTGCCAGTACCACAAACCCTATTGGTCCTCAACCCACAGTGTCACTCCTCCTGGCGGCTCAGCTGTGCACCCCTAGCATTGCTGCTGCCTGCCTCCCAAAGCCAGCACCATTGTGAATATCAGCCCCCCCCCCCATTACTGGCACTTCCTGGTGAACACACAACTAATTAAATAAAATAGGAAACGTGTACAACAAGAATGTAGGGCAAATTATTACCAATGAACTAGACGAATGTCTTAGACGGATATCTAAGGTAAAATAAAGAAGTGAAGCTTTACTTACCTGGAGCCTTCCAACCCCTAGATGTCCACCTGCTTTAGCGCTGAAGTTCCGCTGTCCTCCAAGCTGCTGCTGACCCCTCCATAAGATCGCTGACCCCCAGCTGGGTCATGAGCTTCTATGCAGGTGTGCATCTCTCATGAGTGTGCTTCCATATCTGAGAGCACTCAGCACTTCTCACAAAGACTTGAACACAAACCACTCCCGCCTATGGTAGAGCAAGGATGTGAGGCACATGGCATGCATGCACAGAAGCCCATGACTCAGCGAGGGGACAGCAATCTTACAGAAGGCATGGCGGCAGCCAAGAGGACAGCAGGACTTCAGTGCTGGAGCAGATATAATTCTAGGGGTTGGAAGCAGGGATGGGCTCACAAGTAGGTAGCTACTCAATTTCATGATTAATATGAGGCTTAATTCACTCAGGTGTGCGCATGGGAGACAGAGGGTTAATAACTCAAAATTCCGCTGGCTTCTACGCATCACACGTCTTGAACACGTCCAATGGGACACGTTCCATGACTCACTACCGCGCACTTCCTCCTTCCAGCTTGAAGGAGGAAGTGCGCAGTAGTGAGTCCCATTGGATGTGTTCGAGACGTGTGATACATAGAAGTTGGCAGACTTTTGGGTAATAAACCCATGTGCACACCTGAGGCAATTAAGCCTCATTTTAATAACAAATTCAAGTAGCTACCTACTCTTGAGCCTATCCCTGGATGGAAGAAGCCCCGGGTAAGTAAAGAATTTTATTCCTCAATGTTACAAGATATGTCCTTGTTGAGTATTTAAATTTTCGGGGCTCCTGGACAGCAGACTGTATATTTATTTTTATTATATGCAACGCATGGCTTGCCTTGAACAAATTGTCATTTAGTTAAATTGTGTAATTTGTTTTTCTTATTTAGTAAAACTTTTGTACTCACTATGCATTATATGTATGTACCATTACTGACACCTCAATAAACATTTAATAATCATCATAAAAAAACTATTTGACTGCCGTTGGCCTCATCTATAATCAAAAATTTGGCCAAAAGGTGTAGCAGGACGACGCAGCTGAGTTCCATCATTGGCAGGTGGAAATGTAAATAGGTTGTAGTAATGAATGACAACACCCTGAAGAAGTCTATCCTGTGGGTGATGCTACATGCCTATTCAATGTCATCACAGGTTTTAATACTCAAAATACTTTTGATAAAATAACTTTACAGCACATACAGTAGCATTTGCAAAAGTACCAAAAAGTGGGTGAAAAGTACTAAGGAGAAGATGAAAAATGATTAATTGGCGAAAACTAGGAGAAAAAAAAGTGTAAAAATTTATTGAATAAGGGCCATTGTATCCTGCTATTATATGATCTTTAACAGTTTTATAGAAAACTATAGACTTCATATGAAGCTATATGTGCATCTAAACTAAGCCTCAGCTGTAATCATTTACTAGGGTCATCCAGCATTACAGCTACTTTCATAAGTTAACTTTGTAACACTTTTCTGCAGGGTCCTAGTTTTTTTATGTATGCTATTGTTGTAACCTTTTTTGATGCATGTATTTATCCCTGGATCATTATAGCCTACATTTTAACAACAAGTAGCAGCATTTATCCATGTACAGTAAGGTATAACACTTATTATAAGTTAGGGCATTGTGATAATCTGCATAGTTGGAAATCCATTGGTGTCTCCTAGATGTATGTATCAGAAATATATCATATGCATATTATCTTTCTTGTATTGTGTATACTTTTTTTTATTAATTTAAACCTTATAAAAATTAGAAATTGACTTTCTATTTTTTATATTTAAATGGTTACAATTCAGTTCTGAAATCACAAGTTAAAGTAGACCACCAGTTTGTCCATTTACTGCACTGAAAATGATCCAAGAAAAATGCAATAAATGAGCTTAACATAACAGCATGCAACCCCCAGAAAAGGCAAAGCAATACAGTGACGTATCAGTCTCTTTGTACTGTACATGCATTTTTTGTCATACAAGCTTTCCTCAATAAAGCACTTTTTACAAAATAATTATGTAATCTTAAACCTCTAGCATCAATTTAATATTCAAGGACTCTATGTCCTCAGGCTAAGTGCCAAACAATTGGTACATGGCTGATAGTGTGACAATATTTAAGAAGAGTGGAAGATTGCACATCGGAACTACTGTATAAATGCTTGGCTTTTAGCTAGACAACCTTTTGATAGGGTGTCAGATTATGCCAAAAAGTAGTATTAAAAATAATAATAATAATAATCTAATACAGATAATCTGTGCGCTACAGTAACATACATTACAGTTAACGTGTAGGAAATACTTCACTCTACCCTGGAGTTATAAAAAACAATCAAACAAAAATAACTTACTATGGATGTGTTTACATTTCTGTAAACACAACAGCTAATTTAAATTTCTGTAAACACAACAACTAGTTTTCTAACCTTTCAGCAAGATTTCACATAGCATAGGTAAGGTAGGGTACATTTGACACTTAATAGTAGATAATTTGAAGTTAATGCTCTTTTCACAGATAAATTAATACGTGCTTCCACCCTAATGTATATGCATAATAATGGATTGAAATGTCCTGCAATTTAAAAAATGTTTTTAACCATCATCAGCTATACCTGGTCCCTAATTCAGATAACTTTTCTCATGAGCTTTTTTGACAGGTGATTTTTTCATATAGGGGGGTAACTACAAAGTGTGGTCTGTACAACTTCACCTCCCGATCAAGTGTGTTCAGCATAAACAACCCTTCGTTTGCTCTCTTTTCACTTGCTAGGTGCTGACAAGTTATTTTATAGAAGAGTTTAAAACTATCCTCAGAAAGTCAGTAGAAAAATTAATTGGATCAGGGTCTTGATATGTGAGAGTCTACATGCATACGTGAAAATGTGCAGTAAATTAACCATTTCAGCCCTCAGAGTTTTTTCACCTTATGCATCCGAGCAATATTCACCTCCCATTCATTTGCCAATAACTTTATCACTAATTATCACAATTAATTGATCTATATCTTATTTTTTCCACCACCAAATAGGCTTTCTTTGGGTGGTACATTTTGCTAAGAATTATTTGTCTCTAAATGCATTTTAACAGGAAAATTAAGGAAAAAAATGGAAAAAAATCATAATTTCTCAGTTTTCGGCCATTATAGCTTTAAAATATTACCTGCTACAATAATTAAAACCCACACATTTTATTTGCCCATTTTTCCCGGTTATTACACCATTTAAATTATGTTCCTATCACAATGTATAGCGCCAATATTTTATTTGGAAATAAAGGTGCATTTTTTCATTTTTGCATCCATCACTATTTACAAGCTTATAATAAAAAAAAATATTAGTAATATAATCTCTTGACATGCATATTAAAAAGGTTTAGACCCTTAGGTGCCTATTTATGTTTCGTTTTTTTTTCCAAATTGTAATGTTTTATTCATTTTTTTAGTTAATTTTATTTGGTTATTTTTGTGTGTGTGTGTGGGGGGGGGGGGGGGTTAGGGGGGGAGTAAACAGCTAATTTTAAATGTAATTGATTGTGTTTTATGTGAAAAAAATGTATGAACATGTAGTTTTACTATTTGGCCACAGCCATTTTTTTTTTAAATTCCATCCTGTAAGCAAGGACTCACGCTTACAGGTAGTATAAGGAGGACATGTATTTTTTTTTTTTTTTTTTGCTCAAAAAGACTGTGGCTTCTCATAAGAAGCTGTCAGTCTTCCTACCGGGGACTTAGATCAATGAATGGGAACTATGTTCCCATTGATCTCCGGGATAACGGGGGGCAACATGGGAGCATGCAGGAGCGCACAGCAGCCGCTTGGACGTGACAATTACGTTCAAGTGGCTAAAATGGTTAATTATGCATATATATACTGAACCATATGAAATCATTTCAGTTTTGTTTTATGTCTGCTAACCAGAGGCTTCAGAATCACAAACATATTGTAAGATATAACTCAACATAATATATCATTCTCAAAATACTACATATACATTGTATACATAATTTAACATTCTATATAGGTCCAGTGAACAAGCTCTTGACTCTTCTACCTTTCCTATTCGGAAAAGGTGTGCTAGGCTGCAACCATATACTCACACTTAAACATAATGCAATCTGCTACTCATGGATTATAACAAAGTATAAAGCTTTACTTAGCACATGACATAATTTTTGTCCAATGACCCCAGCTGGCTTGTGTTCAACAACACTAACTTGCATACAAGCATCCTTCATCCACTCTTCACCTCAAATCTCAGTAGTATTAAGAACTAACTTCTCTAGTGAGCCTGTGTAAGTGTTCTGACCCATGGAAGAGCATATTATGTGCAAAGTTCAGATCCGGTATATGACATAATGGCCATTACAGTCTGTCCAAATGCATCAACATATCGGCTTACTCCAATCACAACACTTTGACTCCTTTCCTGTTTAAACAGTTCATTGCTACAGCACAATCCACAGTATCAGTGTCTCTGCCCTAGTTTGCTCTTATGTTGCAAGATGTTAAGGTGCTTAACAACACATCACCTCCTTCTAATCTAGCCTCCTCTGTATGCTCTGTCTGGTTCGAATCAGTCCGCACCGTAGTCACATGGGGATAAGTCACTCTCCATTCCATAAGTGTCCTTGCACGCTAATAGCTCTGCATACTCTTTTCATGTAACCACACATATGTTTGTTCTGCCACAGCGTCGTCCCACGGTTTATTGTGGATAGTGATCACTGGGGTGCAAGGTATCTGGTACAACAATCCGAGCAGCTGAACCATCATATTACGGTGAAGGGCTTAGCTAGCTTAAAGGGAACCTAAACTGAGAGGGATATGGATGTTTCCTTTTAAACAATACCAGTTGCCTGACTCTCCTGCTGACCAATTTGCTGCAGTAGTGGTTGAATCACACACCTGAAACAAGCATGCAGCTAATCCAGTCTGACTTCAGTCAGAGCACCTGATCTGCATACTTGTTGAGTATTAGAGACACAGGATCAGCAGGAGAGTCAGGCAACTGGTATTATTTGTATAGAAAAAATTCATATCCTTCTCAGTTTAGGTTCCCTTTAAAAGTCCACATGTTCTCATCACGTCAGTTTTCTTGGCCACTCCCACATATGCATCATGCCCCCCCCCCACCCTTGTCATGTGGGCTTCCTCAGTGTATTTCTGCTGTATAAATAATTTTGCAAAGCTGATCCCATATTTATTACAGGATTGGCTTAGCTTTCATTTAACACAGAGCCACCACTCTTACACACACACACACACACACACACACACACACACACACAGGCACGCACGCACGCACGCACGCACGCACACACACACACACACACACACACACACACAATAGATCTGTGCACATTGCAGCAAGTTGAAGAAAACTATGAACACCATTTCTACTTAAAAAGGTACATAGTTGAAGGCACATTTAAACATGAATTTATCAATTTTGAGAAAATAATCCAAATTAACCGGTTCAGCGCCGCAGTGCCGAAAATCTCATGCATCCGAGCAACGTTCACCTCCCATTCATTCGCCTATAACTTTATTGCTACTTATCACAATGAATTGATCTATATCTTGTTTTTTCTGCCACCAATTAGGCTTTCTTTGGGGGGTACATTTTGCTACTTTACTGTAAATGCATTTTAACAGGAAGAATAAGAAAAAAACTGAAAAAATTCATTATTTCTCAGTTTTTAGCCATTATAGTTTGAAATTAATATACGCTACCGTAATTAAAACGCATGTATTTTATTTGCCCATATGTCCCGGTTCTTACACCATTCAAACAATGTCCCTATCACAATTTATGGTGCCGATATTTCATTTAGAAATAAAGGTGCATTTTTTCAATTTGCATCCATCCCTATTTATAAGCTTATGATTTTAAATAATATAATAACATATTCTCTTGACATGCATAATTAAAAAGTTCAGACCCTTGGGTAACTATTTATGTTGTTTTTGTTTATTTTTAATTGTATTTTTTTTTTTTTTATAAAAAAAAAAGTGTATGTGGGTAATTTTTGGTGTGGGAGGGAAACTCCTAATTTTAAATGTAAAATTATATTTTTTTTTAATCAAAAATGTATGTGGGTGCAGTTTACTATTTGGCCACAAGATGGCCACAGTGAAAAAAGTCCTGGATGCGAATGATCTCGCATCCAGGAACTAAAATGCTGGGGAAAAGTTTCCTGGGGGCAGAAATACCGCGCTCTCTGGAGAGAAAGCGTCGGTATTTCTGCGGGGAAGTTAGATCGGTGAATGGGAATTATACTCACATTCACTGATCGGGGGGTTAGCGGCGGGCGGCGGGTGCGCGCGCTGGGAAAAGCAGCAGTGCCTATCTGGACGAGGAAACTCGTCCAGATAGGCCGAACTGGTTAAAGGATCACTATTACAAAAAAAATAAATACCATATTTTCCACTGTATACGAGGCTCAGATATATAAGCCTCAACTAGGTTTAGAGGGCAAAAACCAGGGGAAAAAATATAATAAACCTGGTGCGTCCATATTCCAGGAGCGTCTTGCAGATGTTCTCCCCCAATTGGAGTCCTCCGGTGTCCCCATCTGTCCCCAGTATGTCCCTAGTGTGTGTCATACTGTCCCCAGGTGTCCCCAGTATGTCCCCTGCTGTCCCAGTATGTCACTAGGGTGTGTCCAGCTGTCCTCAGGTGTCCCTCAGTGTGTCTCCAGTACATCCCCTGCTGTCCCCAATGTGCATCCTGCTGTCCCCAGGTGTCCCCAGCTGTCCCTAGTGTGTGTCCTGTCTCCACGTGTCCCCAGTATGTCCCCTGCTGTCCCCAGTATGTGCCTAGTGTGTGTCTTGCTGTCCTCATTCTACCTCCCCGTGTGTGTCTGCAACCCCCCTGCTTGTGTCTCTGTGCCCCATGTGTGGCCTGTAACCCCCTCACTTGTGTCTCCACTCACCCCCAGTGTAATTAGCTGTGCCGTGCTCCTCTTAACTAATCCAGTGCCCTCTGCTGAGATCAGAGACCTCTCTTCATACCACACAGCTCCCTCTAGTGAAGACTTCTGCTGATGACGCAATCAGCAGAAGCAATTACTAGAGTTGAAGTGCGGAAGTGAAGAGAGGTCTCTGATCCCTGCAGATGGCACTGGATTGGGTAAGAGGAGCATGGCACAGCTAATTACACTGGGGGTGAGTGGAGACACAAGTGAGGGGGTTACGGGCCACACATGGGGCACGAAGACACAAACAGGGGAGTTGCAGACACACACGGGGAGGTAGAATGAGGAGGGTTACGGGCCACACATAGGAACGAGGACACAAGTGGGGGGTTAAGGACCACACATGGGGAGCGTAGACACAAGCGAGGAGTTACAGACCACACATGTGGAGCGAAGACACAAGCGGGGCGTTACGGACCACACATGTGTAGCGGAGACACAGGCAGGGGGTTACAGACCACACATGTGGAGCGAAGACACAAGCTGGGGGTTACAAACCACACATGGGGATCGGAGAGACGAGCGGGAGTTTGCGGATACACAAGAAGGGGTTGTGGACCACAAGGGGGAGGGAAGACTCAAGCACGGGGGGATTGTGGGCATACACATGGTTTGTAGGCAGGGAGCGGACCACACAGGGGGAGCCAGGAATGCACACGCGTGGGGCAGAGCAACACAAGGGGCAGTACAGATATTCACCGATGTGGCGGCGGGTCGTCGGTTCACATCGGCAGGTGTTCGTAAGTCAGGGATTCCCTACCTTTGCTGTATAAGATGCAGGGACTTTTTCTCCTTATTTTATGGGGAGAAAAAGTGCGTCTTATACAGCGGGAAATACGGTAAATAAAATTCAAAAGTAATAAAATGCCCTTGTTTAGTTAAAATATGCTTTAGAAGTTTGATTATCATCATGGATATGGAAACCCAGCCTTGCTTATTTTAGATAAACAAAGAGTCCATAAAACAATAAAACCACAAAGGGGATACCTGCTCTTCACTCTGGTACAGGGTTCCCTTTTTTCGACAATCCTATTCTTTGTAGTGTTGAATGCCTATTGCCTACCTCATTTACAGTAACAGTGATTTATTCATGTTTGAAGATCCACTTCTGGCCTATATATCCTGCTGAATAGGTGGTACTGGTGATAATCACTGTAATTATAGCATCCCATGAACACAAATAGCAAATATCACTAAGGGGTCTTTGGACCCTATAGTAACCTTTGCTAAAACAAAATACTTATTTTAAATATACATTACAGGTTAGTCTATATAAGCGGAATCAGGGCCGGGCCGAGGCCTAGGCTGGAGAGGCTCCAGCCTCAGGGCGCAGTGTAGGAGAGGGCGCACAATTCATTCAGCTGTCATTCCTAATTGTGTTTAAAGCAGAAAGAAATAAGAAAAGGGGATATATAGCAGTGACTGCAAGCCAGATAACTAGATATTAAGGTGTTGGGGAGGTTGTGGGCCCTGTGGCACCTCTTAGTCTAATAGCAATCAGTGTGTGACGGCTGGGGTGGCAGGGATGGAGGGGCGCACTTTGGTGTCTCAGCCTTGGGTGCTGGAGGAACTTGTCCCGCCTCTGAGCGGAATAAGCCCTTTCATAGGCTTTGCATTCCATGCAGAAGATGCCAGAATTTGCTCTTTGCATTGCACAGTAGCAGAATCTGATGATTCTGTTTATCTTTAGTCTGCATTTCCTCCAGCTGTGTTACACCACTCTGCCAGTGAATGCCTATTGAAAGTATAGTAATTTGTGCTTGTAACTATGGCCCTGTGCACACCGAAAACCTCTAGCAAATCTGCAAAATGCTAGAGGTTTTTGAAGCAGATTTCAGAGCGATTCTAGGCATGTTTAGAGTCGTTTTCTAAACATACCTAGCGTTTTTTGGAGCGTTTTTGTGTAGCAGATTCCAAATATTGTTACAGTAAAGCTGTTACTGAACAGCTTCTGTAACAAAAATGCATGGAAAACCACTCTGATCTAGCATTTTTCAGAGCTGTTTTCCACTTTCCTATACTTTAACATTCAGGCAGAAACGCCTCAGAAATCTAAAAAATGCTGCAGCCCCCGAGTTTGCGTTTGTGGAAAAAAAGACCTGCTCTGGTGTGCACCATCCCATTCACTTTCATTAGCCAAGCGGTTTTCCCCCTGAAAGCGTTTTAAAAACCGCTTCAGAACCGCTCTGGTGTGCACCAGCCCTTAGTGACAGCTTCCTCAACAACATATCGGCCTATAGGTCATTTGCAATATGTTAAAGAAATCCACTTTACTTTACTTATCTTTACATCATCACATAAGCTCAGGTAAATAGTAGTTTACAAAAGACATTTAAAATGTTGTATTTAATGATGAACTCAAATCTTAACACTATATGAGTTTTAAAAAGCGCTAAGATTTTAGATTTTGGTTACTGTTTGATAGGGATGAGGGGAGCTGTCAAATTCTGCTTCATCAGACCTTCCCCAGGATTTCCTAATTTTATTCAAAAAAATAAAATAAAATAAAGAGTTTTTGTGGATTACATCATAGTAAATGGGGTGAGAGGATATTTTTACACAGAAGAGCACTAGACCTTTCAAATTTTCCCTTGCTTTCAACAAGTTAATTGTTTACGGACAAGAAACACAACGTCCTTCAGTATTTCTATGGAGAGGTATATCTATATCAGACATTGAGGGTACACTTGACAGGTAGTGCTCTGCTTGGTTGGTTTGTTGGCCACAGTTAAGAATTATTAAGAAAAATAAAGAATAAAAAAAAAGAATAATGCTTTGACTATTTCTGTTTTTCAACTAGAGGACCAAAAGCAAAAGTATTACCATAGAATGCATTTACCATGTGCAAAAGTCAGGCCTGCATAAACATTGTTTTTGCATTGGAAGGGGAGTCATGTCAGGTTCACTATCAACATAAAAAAAAAATATATTACAAAATTGTACTAATCTCCCAGTAGAGTTGTCTCAAACCTCCGATTTTAGGTTAACAAACCTCTGACGTGAACATGCAAAATAAGTTCGAGAACTGGCGAACTTTGCGAACCGCCATAGACTTTTATGGGCAGGCAAACTTTCAAAACTACAAACACTAATTCTGGCCACTAAAGTGATGGAAAAGATGTTTCAAGGGGTCTAACACCTGTAGGTGGGCATGACGGAGTGGGATACACGCCAAAAGTACCAGGGAAAAATCTGGATTTGACACACAGCAGCGGTTTAAGGGCAGAAATCACATTGCATTGCTAAATTGGAGGCCTAAAGTGCTTTAAAACTTCTTGTATATGTTACGGCCAGAACCCGAAGTCTGGCCACTTCGGGTTCTGGCCGGTCAGAACGCGAAGTGGCTGGCTGATCCAGCCAATGTACAAGACGGGCTTCAATTTCAGACTTTGGCCAGCCAAAACGTGTTGTGACTTAAGGTGGGCGGCCAAGTCCCGAAGTCCCGCTCACCACCGCCAGCTGCTCTCCTCTCCCCACCACTCATGGCTCCTCCCTTGCTGCGGCTACTCAGACCTCCGATCAGGGCGACCAGAGAGGTAGAGAGACAGCTCACACACTGCATTGATGTTTTTGCGACCCGCAGGACGCAAACACTTCAATGCAGAAGTGACATCATTGAACACCTCCGCATATAAAGTGTATGGGTCTGGGCGGGTAGCATGCATTCTGCCTCTCTCCACCTCTCTGGTCGCCCTGCAAAGCCCTCCAGCCCAGCAAAGCACCCCCAGCCTAAAAGGCACTCAGGAAAGCCCACCCCCAGCCATGCAAAGCCGCCCCTCCAGCCATGCAAAGCACCTAGCAAAGCCTCCCCTCCCTCCAGCCATGAAAAACAAAAGTTTGCTTTCCTAAAACAGAAAGAATTTGTGATAATTCAGGTTGGAGTGAGCTTGAGATGTCTCCCAGAGCACCACTGCTGAATATATGCAAATTAACCATTGGTACAATGGTTAATTTGCATATATTCAGCAGTGGTGCTCTGGGAGACATCTCAAGCTCACTCCAACCTGAATTATCGCAAATTCTTTCTGTTTTAGGAAAGCAAACTTTTGTTTTTCTTAACACCTTAGTAAGGGGGCTTTTAGGACCATTGTAGTCCCTTACACACTCCAAAGAGTTCTGGGTCACCATGAGCTTGCTGGTTAGTCTGTGCCTCTCGGATTTACAAGCCCTACTCCATAGAGCCAAATTAATCTGTGCCATGCACTGATGAGGATCAAGCAATCCGAAACAGTCTTTATGCATGTTGGATTATTATGGCTCTGTACAAATTTACAAGCTGACACATCATTGCATTCCAGCGGTTCTGGAGGTGTGTTTAGCTTCTAATGGTACAATGGTTAATTTGCATATATTCAGCAGTGGTGCTCTGGGAGACATCTCAAAGCTCACTCCAACCTGAATTATCGCAAATTCTTTCTGTTTTAGGAAAGCAAACTTTTGTTTTTCTTAACACTTTAGTAAGGGTGCTTTTAGGACCATTGTAGTCCCTTACACACTCCAATGAGTTCTGGGTCACCATGAGCTTGCTGGTTAGTCTGTGCCCCTTCAGCCATGAGGAGCCCCCCCAGCAAAGCACCCACAGCCATGCAAATCACCCAGCAAAGACCCCCAAGCATTGCAAAGCAACCCCCCTTCCCCCCAGCCATGCAAAGTGCCCAGAAAAGCACCCCCAGCCATGCAAAGCGCCCAGCAAAGACTCCCCCCCCCCCCCAGCCATGCAAAGCCGCCCCCCTCCCCCGACCATGCAAAGCTCCCAGCCATGCAAAGGGCCCAGCAAAGCACCGCAAGCCATGCAAAGCACCCAGCAAAGCAACCCCAGCCATGCATCCCCCCTCATCTGTGACTAATCACCACTGTAGTTTGATCTCTTCCCTGTGTCACCTGACTGCCACAGCAGAGCAACTAATTGAAAAGCACAGGATGTTAACAATATGTCTGTTCCCAAGAAAGAAGGATGTAGACACACTGCAGATTTATTGCAGGATTTGTATCAGCTGTAACTAAGAAATGCTTTTCTTTAAAAAGATTATTATGCTGTATCTTTCAGAGCAGAGAGGAAGTTCCGAGTGCCATTCATGGTGCTGGACAGGACCCGGGATGTTCTGGGATTTGTGCGTTTTGGACTTTGGCCGACTGACTTTGGTCGTTTCTAGAATTGGCCCGCCGTTGTCAGAAATTCCCAGCATATTGGACTTTGGCCGACGTCAAATCGGCCAGTTCTAGAAATGGCTAGCCAATTCTAGAATTGGCCGATTTCTGGTTTTGGCTGTAACATATACATCAATCAGGTAGTGTAATTAGTGTACTGCTTCACACTGACAGACTAAACTCACTGTGTAACGCACCGCAAACAGCTGTTTGTGTACTGACGGCCGTGCTGAACTGGTGCGCACCATGGCGAGAGTGCAGGTGATGGCGGTTTTCAGGCCCATATGGTCGGGCTGAGGTAGCTGAATGACAGAACAACAGTGACTGAGTGTCCAGCTGATCGAATTTGGTCTATCCACAATGAAGCAATGACCTTATTATCTTCTTGGGTCATGTGTGCCTCCCAACCCGAACACACTCATTTAGCCGGTCATTGCTTCATTGTGATACACAAGCCCCTTCACCATGGCAAGGTAACGATCACGAAGGGGAATTGACACATGTACATGCCTTTTGTTTTGATGTTGCAGCCGCAGTGCAGCTAGAAAAATTAGGCAGGCATGTACACGCACCAGAAACATTATTATAGCGGCTGCTGCTAACAGGAATCCACCTGGAGTCCTGGACCCTGTTGGTGGTGGCGGAGAAGGCAGGCAAGCAGCCTGCAGGCAGAGATGCTGTGTGGGGACTGACTTAGTCTTGGGGCAGGCAGTTACACGGTGTGCAGGCAGAGATGCTGTGTGTGGGGACTGATTTAGTCTTCGGGGCAGGCAGTAGCCCTCCGGGATCCATGCCTCATTCATTTTGATAAAGGTGAGGTACTGAACACTTTTGTGACCTAGGCAACGTCTCTTTTCACTGACAATGCCTCCAGCTGCGCTGAAGGTCCTTTCTGACAGGACGCTTGAGGCAGGACAAGCCAGAAGTTGGATGGCAAATTGTGTCAGCTCTGGCCACAGGTCAAACCTGCGCACCCAGTGTCTACATCCGCAGTTAAGGCCAGGTAGTTGGCTACCTGCCGGTCGAGGAGTTGGTGGAGGGTGGATCCGGAATGGCTAAGGCAAGGCATTGGACTAAAGAAAGTCCGCATGTCTGACATCCCCATGACGTCGATGTTGGACATGAGATCGCTGGAGCGTCCTGTCCTTGCCAGCGTGGACAAGGGAGAAGGAGGAAGATTAGTGGCAGTGGCACCTTTATTCCGTTGTGCTGTGACATAACCCTTAAATGCACTGTAAAGCATACTTGCCAAATGGGGTTTCAAGTGCTGCGTCCTTTCAGCCTTGTGGGTTTTTGGTAACATCTCTGCCACTTTGTGCTTATACCGAGGGTCTAGTAGTGTTGCCACCCAGTACAGGTCATTCCCCTTGAGCTTTTTTATACGGGGTCCCTCAACAGGCTGGACAGCATGAAAGATGCCATCTGCACAAAGTCAGATGCTGCCGTACTAGCCATCTCGTCTTGCTCTTCCTCAGTGATGTCAGGTAAGTTCACCTCCTCCCCCAGCCACGAACAATACCACGGGAAAGGTGAGCAGCACAAGCCCCCTGCGACACCTGCTGTGGTTGTTCTTCCGCCTCCTCCTCAAAGCTACCTTCCTCCTCTGACTCCTCTTCCCCAGGCAACTACTCCTTCTCCTCCTCCCCCCTCCTCTGTGATGCTGCAGGTGATGTTTACAAAAACTCTTCCTCCTCCTGTTCCTGGTCACGCTCCTCTACAGCTTGATCCACCACTCTACACACGGCACGCTCCAGGAAGAAAGCATATGGGATCAAGTCGCTGATGGCGCCTTCACTGCGACTCACTAGGTTTGTCACACATGAGCCTGCAGGCATTACACATGAGTGTCCAGTACTTCGGCCATATCATCCCCAGCTCCCCAGAGCATGACCTTTCACTGTAGTTTTACAGATACTTTCTCCTGTTGTAGCAGGCGGTCAAACATGAGGAGCGTTGAATTCCAGCGAGTCGGGCTATCCCTAATCAAGCGCCTCACCGGAAAGTTGTTTCTCCGCTGAATATCAACCAAGCGCGCCATGGCCGTGTAGGACCGCCTGAAATGCCCACACACCTTCCTGGACTGCTTCAGGACATCCTGTAAGCCTGGGTACTTGCACACAAATCTTTGGATTATGAGATTGAGCACATGTGCCATGCAGGGTACATGTGTCAACTTTCCCAAACTCAAAGCTGAAATGAGATTGCTGCCGTTGTCACACACCACATTGCCGATCTCCAGTTGTTGCAGAGTCAGCCACTGATCTACCTGTTTGTTTCGAGCAGCCATGGGAGCTGCTCCAGTGTGACTCTCGGCTTTGAGGCAAGACATGTCCAAAATGGCATGACACCGTCGTACCTGGCATGCAGCATGGGCCCTGGGGAGCTGGGGTTGTGAAGTTGGAAAGGATGTAGCAGGAGGAGTATGAGGGGAAGGAGAGGAGGTGGCAGCAGGCCTGGAGGTGTCACAACTAGGTCCACTGCACAGACACGTACTCCCTGCTTGCCGCCAGCCGTCACCAGGTTGACCCAATGTGCTGTATAAGTAATGTACCTGCCCTGACCGTGCTTGGCAGACCAGGCATCCATGGTGAGATGGACCCTTGCACCAACACTGTGTACCAGAGATGACACCACTTGCCTTTCTACATAATGGTACAGTTTGGGTATCACCTTTTGAGAAAAGTAATTGTGGCCTGGTATCTTCCACTGCAGTGTCCCAATCGCCACACATTTTTGGAACGCCTCAGAGTCCACCAGCCGGTATGGTAACAGCTGGTGAGCTAACAGTTCCACCAAGCCAGCTGTCAGACGCCAGGCAAGTGGGTGACTGACAGACATTGGCTTCTTCCACTCAAAGATTTCCTTCATGGACACCTGGCTGCTGCTGTGGGCAAAGGAGCAGGAACCGCTCAAGGTGAGAGGCGGCGTGGAGGAGGATGGCTGTGAATGTGCAAGGGATAAAGTGGCTGAAAAATATGCTGCACCTGAAGGAGAAAGGGTGGCTTTGCGTTTGTTTTGCTGCTTTTCCTCAAGTGGTCTTCCCATTGCCGTTTGTGCTTTTTCAATATGTGCCTTCATAAGGCAGTTGTCCCTACACGGGTCTTGGTCTTGGACTCAATCTTTGATCGCAGAGGCGGACACACAGAAAAACCTCCAAACCGCTGAGCCCTGGAATGATGGCACTTTGGTGGTGGCGTCAGCAGCTGACCTTGAAGAGCATGTTGGCTGGCTGTCCGTAGGTGGTGATACATGCCACCGGATACTGCCACCAGCTGTTTCTGATGATGATGAGCTCCCCCTACTTCTTTCAGCAACTTGTCTCCTCCTACTACTCTCTGACCCCCCCTCTGAACTGTCCCTCGGTCATTATATATATTAGGATCCCACATGACATCCATGGCAGTATCATAATTATCCTTCACAGCTTCGCTTGTATCAGACACCTCCAAAACTGCACCAACAACACGTACTTCATCATCCTCACACCTTAGGTCCATACTGGCGCCTAACTCAGACATATGAGGCAGTGGTGTAACATGCTTAGCGCCGTCATCTAGTAACAAGAATGGCTGTGAATCAGTTAATTCCCCACCAAATAACTCCTGCGAAGTGTCAAATTGGGTGGGTGTGGTGCTAGTAGTAGCAGTGGTGGCTGTGGAGGAAGATATGTCACGGTTTCATGCGGAAGCTGAGGAAGATGAGGTATTCTGTGTTAAATAGTCAAGTACATCCTGGCAATCTTGGGAGTTGATGGCACATGCCTTCTGAACACTGTACTTTGGTCCAGGGCCGCACAAAATCATGCCACCTCGACCTCGAACAAACCTGCCGGGTGGTCTGCCTCTGGCTCTGCCTCTTATTTTGTCCATATTGGGGGGGGATGAAGTAAAAGGTATGCAATGACTTGACTAATATGATGTGCGGTTACACAGGTGCAGTGAAAAGGTTGCAGTGACTGCTGGTACAACAATGTGCGGTTACACAGGTGCAGTGAAAAGGTGACTGCTGGTACAACAATGTGCAGTTACACAGGTGCAGTGAAAAGGTTGCAGTGACTGGTAGAGTTGGGCCAAACGGTTCACCTGCGAACGGTTCCATGCAAACTTCCGTGGTTCGCGTTCGCGTCCCGCAGGCGAATGTTTGCGGAAGTTCGGTTCGCCTCATAATGCACCATGGAGGGTCAACTTTGACCCTCTACATCACAGTCAGCAGGCCCAGAGTAGCCAATTAGGCTACACTAGCCCCTGGAGCCCCACCCCCCTTATATAAGGCAGGCAGCGGCGTCCATTACGGTCACTCGTGTGCCTGCATTAGTGAGAGTAGGGCGAGCTGCTGCAGACTGTCTCTCATAGGGAAAGATTAGTTAGGCTTAGCTTGTTCCTGGCTGCATACCTGTTCTGTGAACCCACCACTGCATACCTGTACTGTGAACCCACCACTGCATACCTGTTCATTGAACCCACCACTGCATACCTGTTCAGTAAACCCACCACTGCACACATGTTCAGTGAACCTGCCACTGCATACCTGTTCTGTGAACCCACCACTGCATACCTGTTCTGTGAACCCACCACTGCATACCTGTTCAGTGAACCCACCACTGCATACCTGTTGTGTTCAGTGAACCCGCCATTGCATACCTGTTCTGTTCAGTGGACCCGCCACTGCATACCTGTTGTGTTCAGTGAACCCGCCACTGCATACCTGTTCAGTGAACCCGCCACTGCATGCCTGTTCTGTGAACCCACCACTGCATACCTGTACTGTGAACCCACCACTGCATACCTGTTCAGTGAACCCACCACTGCATACCTGTTCAGTGAACCCACCACTGCATACCTGTTCAGTGAACCTGCCACTGCATACCTGTTCTGTGAACCCACCACTGCATACCTGTTCTGTGAACCCACCACTGCATACCTGTTCAGTGAACCCACCACTGCATACATGTTGTGTTCAGTGAACCCGCCACTGCATACCTGTTCTGTTCAGTGGACCCGCCACTGTATACCTGTTCAGTGAACCCGCCACTGCATACCTGTTGTGTTCAGTAAACCTGCCACTGCATACCTGTTCTGTTCAGTGGACCCGCCACTGTATACCTGTTCAGTGAACCCGCCACTGCATACCTGTTGTGTTCAGTGAACTTGCCACTGCATACCTGTTCTGTGAACCCGCCACTGCATACCTGTTCTGTTCAGTGGACCCGCCACTGTATACCTGTTCTGTTCAGTGAACCCGCCACTGTATACCTTTTCAGTGAACCCGCCACTGCATACCTGTTGTGTTCAGTGAACCCGCCACTATATACCTGTTCTGTTCAGTGAACCCGCCACTGCATACCTGTTGTGTTCAGTGAACCCGCCACTGTATACCTGTTGTGTTCAGTGAACCCGCCACTGTATACCTGTTCTGTTCAGTGAACCCGCCACTGCATACCTGTTGTGTTCAGTGAACCCACCACTGTATACCTGTTCTGTTCAGTGAACCCGCCACTGCATACCTGTTGTGTTCAGTGAACCTGCCACTGCATACCTGTTCTGTTCAGTGGACCCGCCACTGTATACCTGTTCAGTGAACCCGCAACTGCATACCTGTTGTGTTCAGTGAACCTGCCACTGCATACCTGTTCTGTGAACCCGCCACTGCATACCTGTTCTGTTCAGTGGACCCGCCACTGTATACCTGTTCTGTTCAGTGAACCCGCCACTGTATACCTGTTCAGTGAACCGGCCACTGCATACCTGTTGTGTTCAGTGAACCCGCCACTGTATACCTGTACTGTTCAGTGAACCCGCCACTGTATACCTGTTCTGTTCAGTGAACCCACCACTGCATACCTGTTGTGTTCAGTGAACCCGCCACTGTATACCTGTTCTGTTCAGTGAACCCGCCACTGCATACCTGTTGTGTTCAGTGAACTCGCCACTGTATACCTGTACTGTTCAGTGAACCCGCCACTGTATACCTGTTCTGTTCAATGAACCCACCACTGCATACCTGTTGTGTTCAGTGAACCTGCCACTGTAAACCTGTTCTGTTCAGTGAACCCGCCACTGTATACCTGTTCAGTGAACCCGCCACTGCATACCTGTTGTGTTCAGTGAACCCGCCACTGTATACCTGTTCTGTTCAGTGAACCCACCGCATCAGTGTGCATACCTGTGCAGTTAAGTGAACCCACCTACCTACGTGAGTGCACGCAGTGTGATATACCACTCCGTGTATACCCGATATGGACAAAACAGGTAGAGGAAGAGGTAGTGCCAGAGCCAGAGGAAGGCCACCCGGCAGGTCTGCGCGAGGTCGTGTAAATGTAATTTCGTGTGGACCTGGCCCACAGTACAGTGCTCGGAAGAAGGCACGTCCCATCACCTCCCAAGATTGTCAGGACGTGGTTGAGTATTTAGCGACACAGAACACCTCATCTTGCTCAGCCACCAGCGCTACTACTAGCACCACTTCCGCTGCATTTGACACTTCGCAAGAATTATTTAGTGTTGAAATCACTGATGCACAGCCATTGTTGTTACAGCCAGATGAATTTTCACCAGCTCATATGTCTGAGTTACGCGGCAACACTATGGATGTAACGTGTAAGGAGGATGAAGGACCTACTGATGGTGCATGTTTGGATTTTTCTGAGGCAAGCGAAGCTGGGCAGGATGATTACGATGATGACGATGATAGGGATCCTCTGTATGTTCCCAATAGAGGAGATGAAGAGCGGGACAGTTCAGAGGGGGAGTCAGAGAGTAGTAGGAGGAGAGAAGTTGCTGAAAGAAGCTGGGGCAGCTCTTCGTCAGAAACAGCTGGTGGCAGTGTCCGGCACCATGTATCGCCACCTATGTACAGCCAGCCAACTTGCCCTTCAGCATCAGCTGCTGAGGTCCCCATAGTGCCCACATCCCAGGGTGGCTCAGCGGTGTGGAAATTTTTTAATATGTGTGCCTCAGATCGGACCAAAGCCATCTGTTCGCTCTGCCAACAAAAATTGAGCCGTGGAAAGGCCAACACTCACGTAGGGACAAGTGCCTTACGAAGGCACCTGGAGAAAAGGCACAAACAGCAATGGGATGGCCACCTGAGCAAAAGCAGCAGCAGCAAACAAAAGAAAAGTCACCCTTCTTCTCCTCTTCCTCCTTCAGGTGCATCATCTGCTTCTGCCGCTTTCTCCCTTCCACCTTCACAGGCACCCTCCTCCACTCCGCCTCTGCCCTTGAGCGCTTCCTGCTCCTCTGCCCACAGCAGCAGTCAGGTGTCCGTGAAGGAAATGTTTGAGCGGAAGAAGCCAATTTCGGCCAGTCACCCCCTTGCCTGGCGTCTGACAGCTGGCGTGGCGGAACTGTTAGCTTGCCAGCTGTTACCATACCGGCTGGTGGACTCTGAGGCCTTCCATAAATTTGTGGCCATCGGAACACCGCAGTGGAAGATGCCAGGCCGCACTTATTTTTCGAGAAAGGCCATACCCCAACTGCACCGTGAAGTTGAGAGGCAAGTGGTGTCATCTCTTGCGAAGAGCGTTGGGTCAAGGGTCCACCTGACCACGGATGCCTGGTCTGCCAAGCACGGGCAGGGCCGCTACATTACGTACACAGCCCATTGGGTCAACCTGGTGGTGAACGATGGCAAGCAGGGCGCAGCGGACCAAATTGTGACACCTCCACGGCTTGCAGGCAGGCCTCCTGCCACCTCCTCTCCTCCTGCTACATGCTCTTCGCTGTCCTCCTCCTCCTTGGCTGAGTGGCAGTTCTCCTCTCCAGCTACACAGCCCCAGCTCCGCAGGGCCTATGCTGCATGCCAGGTACGACGGTGTCACGCCATCTTAGACATGTCTTGTCTCAAAGCGGAGAGTCACACTGGAGCAGCTCTCCTGGCTGCTCTTAAGAAACAGGTGGATGAGTGGCTGACTCCGCACCACCTGGAGATAGGCAACGTGGTGTGCGACAACGGCAGCAATCTGCTTGCCGCTTTGCATATGGGGAAGCTGACACACATAACCTGCATGGCACATGTCATGAATCTAGTTGTTCAAAGATTTGTGGCAAAGTACCCTGGCTTAGCGGATGTCCTGAAGCAGGCCAGGAAGTTCTGTGGGCATTTGAGGTGGTCTTACACAGCCATGGCACGCTTTGCGGAAATTCAGTGGAAAAACAACATGCCGGTGAGACACCTGATTTGCGATAGCCCGACTCGCTGGAATTCGACCCTGCTCATGTTCTCCCGCCTGCTAGAACAGAAGAAAGCCGTCACCCAGTACCTCAACAACTACAGTAGAATGAAACAGTCTGGGAAGATGGGGATGTTCTGGCCCGACAACTGGACACTGATGAAAAATGTATGCAGGCTCATGCGGCCATTTGAGGAGGTGACCAACCTGGTGAGCCGCAGTGAGGGCACCATCAGCGACTTAATTCCCTACGCTTACTTCTTGGAGCGTGCTGTGCGTAGAGTGGCGGATGAAGCTGCAAATGAGCGTGACCAGGAACCGTTACGGCAGGAACAGGCATGGGACCAATTTTCATCAGACCCAGCTGTTTCCTCAACACCTGCGGCAGCACAGAGGGGGGAGGAGGAGGAAGAAGAGAAGTCGTGTGCAGAAGACGAGTCAGACTCAGAGGATGATGAGCAAGGTGTTTCTTTGGGGGAGGAGGAGGAGGAGGGGACGGCGGCAGGAGAACAACCGCAGCAGGCGTCGCAGGGGGCTTGTGCTGCTCAACCTTCCCGTGGTATTGTTCGTGGCTGGGGGGAGGAGGTTGACTTACGTGACGTCACTGAGGAAGAGCAAGAGGAGATGGAGGGTACTGGATCCGACTTTGTGCAGATGTCGTCTTTTATGCTGTCCTGCCTGTTGAGGGACCCCCGTATAAAAAACCTCAAGGGGAATGAGCTGTACTGGGTGGCCACACTACTAGACCCTCGGTACAGGCACAAAGTGGCGGACCTGTTACCAACTCACCTGAAGGTGGAAAGGATGCAGCACATGCAGAACCAGCTGTCAACTATGCTTTACAATGCCTTTAAGGGTGATGTGACAGCACAACGCCAGCAAGGTACCACTGCCACTAATCCTCCTCCCGTGTCCACGCAGTCAAAGACAGGACGCTCCAGCGATCTCATGGTGATGTCGGACATGCGGACGTTCTTTAGTCCAACGCCTCGCCGTAGCCCTTCCGGATCCACCCTCCACCAACGCCTGGAACGGCAGGTAGCCGACTACCTGGCCTTAAGTGTGGATGTAGACACTGCTGTGAACAGCGATGAGGAACCCTTGAACTACTGGGTGCGCAGGCTTGACCTGTGGCCAGAGCTGTCCCAATTTGCCATCCAACTTCTCTCCTGCCCTGCCGCAAGCGTCCTGTCAGAAAGGACCTTCAGCGCAGCTGGAGGCATTGTCACTGAGAAGAGAAGTCGCCTAAGTCACAAAAGTGTTAAGTACCTCACCTTTATCAAAATGAATGAGGCATGGATCCCGGAGGGCTGCTGCCCGCCCCAAAACTAAGTCAGTCCCCTGCACGCCGTGTGACTGGCTGCCTGGCCTACCCCAAGAAGACTAAGTCGCTCCCAGTCCCTCCACACAGCATGTCTGCTTGCAGGCCGCTTGACTACCTTCTCCGCCACCACCAACAGGGTCCGGGACTCCAGGCGGATTGCTGAATTCTTTAGGCCGCTGCTAGCAGCTGTAATAATTTTTCTGGTGCGTGTACATGACTGCCTAATTTTTCTGGCTGCACTGCGGGCAGCTGCAACAACAAAAGAAAAGGCATGTACATGCGCCCATTCCCCTTCATGATCATTACCTTGCCGTGGTGAAGGGGCTTGCGTATCACAATGAAGCAATGACCGGAGCCTAGATGAGTGTCTCGGGGGGCACACAAAAGATAATAAGGTCGTTGCTTCATTGTGGTCAGACCAAATTTGATCAGCTGGACAGTCACTGTTCTGTCATTCAGCTACATCAGCCAGGCGACCATATGGGCTGTAAAGCCACCAAAACCTGCACTCTCGCCATGGTGCGCACCAGTCCAGCACGGCCGTCACTACACAAACAGCTGTTTGTGGTGCGTTACACGGTGAGTTTGGTGTGTCAGTGTGAAGCAGTACCTTAATTACACTACCTGATTGATGTATACACATGCAAGATGTTTTAAAGCACTTTAGGCCTGTCATTTAGCATTCAATGTGATTTCTGCCCTTAAAATGCTGCTTTGCGTCAAATCCAGATCTTTCCCGGGGACTTTTGGCGTGTATCCCACTCCGCCATGCCCCCCTCTAGGTGTTAGACCCCTTGAAACATCTTTTCCATCACTTTTGTGGCCAGCAGAATTTTTTTTCCCAAAGTTCGCCTCCCCATTGAAGTCTATTGCGGTTTGCGAACTTTTCCGCGAACCGAACGTTCCGCGGAAGTTCGCGAACCCGGTTCGCGAACCTAAAATCGGAGGTTCGGCCCAACTCTAGTGACTGGTATATAAAGCTGCATGTTGTTACACAGGTGCAGTGAAAGGTATGCACGGAGTGGTATTACAAATGTGCAGCTGTCACACACACAGGTACAGTGAACAGGTATACAGTGACTGGTATATAAAACTATGTGCTGTTACACAGGTGCAGTGAAAGGCATGCACAGACTGGTATTACAAATGTGCAGCTATCACACACACAGGTGCAGTGAAAAGGTAGGCACTGAATGTGCTGGGTCTAATGTGGCCAATACCCCGAAGGCGGTTACGGTCCCAGTTGGCCGCAGGATCTGGTGAGTCTCCCCCTGAAGGGGGGTCTGCATATTTTACATTTATCTACTGTTGTGTGAAGTACAAGCATCTCTGAGCGCTGTTCCCTCCTGAAGTTGAAATTTGATTGATGGTGCACGCATCCAGGAATAGCGATCCCAGTGGTCAAAATCGTTGAATTTATTGAAGATTGAACTGTGGTTGATGCTTGGTGGGGTGGAGCCCACCCTTTATAGACGTTATAGACTGATATTGTTATATTTAATCTCATACGAGCGCAGTATTGTGGTGCTTTAAATTTATTTATAACAGTATAGCAATTAGCAAGGGCTAGCTGCGACAGACAGGGCTGTATATGCAAGTGTCAGTGGGCCACAAACAAAAAATAAACACATTACAAGAACATTATCTCTCAAAAGAGCTGTTTTGGGGTGCTTTTTAGCAAAAGGTATCAGCAAGGAGCAAGCTAAGAAGCCTAACTAAGCTTTCCCTATGTCCCTTCTCTTACTACTACAGCAGCAGACAGAGTGAGACCATGGCCGACGCTGCTGCCTTATATGGGGGGGGCTCCAAGAGGGAGTGCAGCCTGATTGCCTGCCATGTGTCTGCTGACTGTGATGTAGAGGGTCAAAGTTTAGCCCAATGTTATAGTATAGAGGCGAAGTCGAACTCGGCATAAAAGTTTGCGTTTCGACGCGAACGAGTGATTTTCGTGCGAATAAGTACGCAGCCGAACCATTCGGGACAACTCTATCTCCCAGCGCCTACACATTTTTGCTCCCAGGGACACAACTTAAGTGATCTTCTCATTACTGTGCAAATGGGTGGCATCAAATATACAAAAAAACACTAACAGGAGATACAAGATTTATACATTAGTTCAAAAGTGTAGATAGAGGTTTGAACAAGAATAGCAATTTTTGTACGGGTCTGATGTTGATTCTATTTAAATGCCACATTTCTTTTAGCCTATACGCAAACTTCAATAGACAAAGATAGTTTGGCACTACTGCGGTAGAACATGTGGTTTATTTGCAGACATTGGCAGACATCAAACAGCTGTATCGCATACAACAGTGGGTGCGGGCACTGAGTTGCATGATGGCCATTCGTTCAGCACCCGCTGTTTCCCTGAACCATGGTATGCATCGGGATGTTTGTATTCTAATACAACTGTTTGATGTCTGCAAACAAACCAGATTTTCCACCGCAACAGTGCCAAGCTATTTTGGCTACTAATGTTTACATTTAAACCTGGTGTCTCTTTGTGCTTAGAGCATGCTGCAGCCGCATACTGTGGATTTTTGACTGCACAATTATCAATTCACATTGTAGTGCCAACTTTGTTTTTCCTTTTGTTATACTATAACAAAGGATGTATATACTCTGTGTCTAATATACTGGAGAGGAGGCACTCCTTCCTTGATAAGTAGCGATGTGCCCAGGCAATCCGTTAACCAGACAGATACATTTCAGTAGAAGATGAAGCCGGCACCATCTATGTATACAATATGCTCTTTTATTGGATCATCAAGGTTACAGTCTGTCACACAAGGTGCGACGTTTCGGGGGACATCCCCTTTATCAAGCAAGTGACAGTCTGACATGTATCATCACAAACACCATTTATATGTATCCACCAACTTAACAGCCAATCACTGGTCTAAGAAATAAGACCAATCACAGGTCCTAATACTACCAGCGGACCTGATGGGGAACTATCTGTAAGAAGAAAGGGCCAATGAGGACATTGGGTACTCACCCGTGTTCTGCCAGAACACATCACCGCCACATCCCAGCCCCATGCACGGGCGCCATGCGTTCCAGCTGTCTCTTTGTACGCGTCCAGCCACGCCTTAGGCCGTGCGCGTGACATCGTCCCCGTCCGCTTGCCAATGCGGAGGCTTGGCCCGCCTCTGATGGGCGGAGCTTCGCCGCAAATGGCGTCTATCTAACACCTCCAAGGTGTCTCCCCAAACTTAACTATTGCTCCAGGGCCCCTGCAGAGTCTTTGACAGAGTAGCGTCTCAGCTGTGCTGACAGACACATTCCTCTTTCAGTCTGTGGCTCTGTACTCCTCATCTTCATCCCTGCTGGCTGCAACTTCTCTGTGACCTGCGACATGTTATTGTGAGGATGAAGTCGGGGAATTCATGAAGCCACGGACTGTCAGAGGAGTGCGCCTGCCAGCAAAGGTGGGATGCTACTATGTCAAAGACTCTGCAGGGGCCCCATGGAGCACAGTCAAGTTATAAGGTGATGGGGGAGGGGGGGTTGTCAGCTGCAACAATGGACCCCTTTCTGGTCAGGGTTGTCTGTTGGGGGCCCCCTGGTTAATTTTGCACAGGGACCCATTGTTACTATACCCAGTCCTGTTTACAATCTCTCTATGTCTGATGCCATCTGCCAGCTCTAGTCTTTCCTTCTGATCAGTACACTGATAGCAGGGGATGAGAGCAGGCTTGGGCTGTGCAGCAGGGATTGTTTAACTGTTGTGCAGTTGCTCCTCGCTGATCTGCACTGATTCAAATACACCTCTGTAACCTCAACTCACTGCTTCACTTAAGGCAAGTACCTATCTCACTTCTGCCTCAGCCTGGTGCTGCCTCTCGATCATACACAACGTACCTAGGAAAAATAGCCATCTTCTAACACAATAGAAATGACATAAGATATTGAAATTTTAGGAGAAAAAAACTGCTTTGCTATAGAAAAAATAGATTTTTATATTATCCTAGGAGACTGGAAAGCTACAGGTACAGATGGCTTGAATCTCCGATTCAGTTCGCGCAAACTTTTCGAACCGCAATAGACTTCAATAGGTAGGCGTACTTTGAAAACTAGAAACATTTATGCTGCCCACAAAAGTGAGGGAAAAGATGTTTCAAGGGGTCTAACATCTTAGTTTTTGCATGGATGAGTGGGATACATGCCAAAAGTCCCAGGGAAAAATCTGGATTTGATGCACAGCAGCGTTCTAAGGGTAGAAATCACAGTGCATGCTAAATTAGAGGCCTAAAGTGCTTTAAAACATCTTGCATGTGTATACATCAATCAGGGAGTGTAATTAGATTACTGCTTCACACTGACTAACCAAACTCACTGTGTAACGCACCACACACAGCTGTTTGTGTAGTGACGCCATGCTGGACTGGTGTGCACCATGACGAGAGTGTAGGTGATGGCGGCTTTCCAGCCCATATGGTCGCCGGGCTGAGGTAGCTCAATGACAGAACAGATCGAATTTGGTCTGGCCACAATGAAGCAACAACCTTATTATCTTGGGTGTGCCGCAATTCCCCCCACCCCCCGAGACACTCATATAGCCGGCAGTCATTGCTTCATTGTGATACGTAAGCCCCTCCACCGCGGCAAGGTGATTATCACAAAGGGGAATTGACACATGTACATGCCTTTTGTTTTGTTGTTGCAGCTGCAGTGTAGTCAGAAAAATTAGGCAGGCATGTACACGCACCAGAAAAATGATTATAGCGGCCGCTGCTAGCAGCAGCCTTAAAAATTCAGGAATCCACCTGGAGTCCTGGACCCTGTTGGTGGTGGCGGAGAAGGCAGTCAAGCAGCCTGCAGGCAGAGATGCTGTGTGGGGACCGACATAGTCATGGGGCAGGCAGTCACACGGCGTGCAGGCAGAGATGCTACGTGTGGGGACTGACTTAGTCTTCGGGCGGGCAGTAGCCCATGCCTCATTCATTTTGATAAAGGTGAGGTACTGAACACTTTTGTGACCTAGGCGACTTCTCTTCTCAGTGACAATGCATCCAGCTGTGCTAAAGGTCCTTTCTGACAGGACGCTTGAGGCAGGGCAAGACAGAAGTTGGATGGCAAATTGTGACAGCTTTGGCCACTGCTGCTAGTTTCACAACTGGGTCCGCTGCACAGCCACGTACTCCCTGCTTGTCAGCGGTCACCAGGTTGACCCAATGGGCTGTGTAAGTAATGTAACTGCCCTTACCGTGCTTGGCAGAACAGGCATCCGTGGTCAGATGGACCCTTGACCCAACGCTGTGGGCCAGAGATGACACCACTTGCCTTTTAACTTCATGGTATAGTTTAGGTATCGCCTTTTTGGAGAAATAGTTGTGGCCTGGTATCTTCCACTGCGGTGTCCCAATGGCCACAAATTTTCGGAAGGCCTCAGAGTCCGCCAGCTGGTATGGTAACAGCTGGCGAGCTAACAGTTCCGCCAAGCCAGCTGCCAGCAGCAAGGGGGTGACTGGCAAACATTGGCTTCTTCCGCTCAAAGATTGCCCTTAGGGACACCTGGCTGCTGCTGTGTGCAGAGGAGCAGGAACCACTCAAGTTGAGAGGCAGAGTGGAGGAGAGTGGCTGTGATTGTGCAAGGGAGAAAGTGGCTGAAGATGATGCACCTGAAGGAGGAAGAGGAGAAGGAGGGTGGCTTTGCTGGTGCAGCGACTGGTGGTATATAACACTGCGTGCGCTCACGTAGGTAGGTAGGTGCACTGAACAGTTGGGTATGCAGTGATTGGTATTACAAATGTGCAGCTGTCACACACACAGGTACCGTGAACAGGTGCAGCGACTGGTGGTATAAAACACTGCGTGTACTCACGTAGGTAGGTAGGTGCACTGAACAGGTGGGTATGCAGTGATTGGTATTAAAAAAGTGCAGCTGTCACACACACAGGTACCGTGAACAGGTGCAGCGACTGGTGGTATATAACACTGCGTGCGCTCATGTGGGTAGGTAGGTGCACTGAACAGGTGGGTATGCAGTGATTAGTATTACAAATATGCAGCTGTCACACACACAGGTACCGTGAACAGATGCAGTGACTGGTGGTATATAACACTGTGTGCGCTCACGTAGTTAGGTAGGTACACTGAACAGGTGGGTATGCAGTGATTGGTATTACAAATGTGCAGCTGTCACACACACAGGTACCATGAACAGGTGCAGTGTCTAATGGTATATAACACTGCGTGCGCTCACGTAGGTAGGTAGGTGCACTTAACAGGTTGGTATGCAGTGATTGGTATTAAAAATGTGCAGCTGTCACACACACAGGTAGTCACTGAATGTGCTGGGCCTGGCAGTGGCACAGTAGGAATTACCAAGGGGCCAAGGCTGTATATGCAACACAAGTGTCTGTGGGACACACACACGAAAAAAAAAAATCAACAACATTACACAACATTAGAACAACATTAGCTCTCAAAAGAGCTGTTGAGGATGAAGAGTGCTTTTTAGCAATAAGTATCAGCAAAAAGGAGGAACCTAACAAGCCTTACACAAGAGCCTAACTAAGCTTTCCCTGTGTCAGCAGGTTCTCTCCCTTCTGTAATTACTGCAGCCACACGAGTGAGTGTAAAGGCTGACGCTGCCTGCGTTTTATAAGGGGGGGGCTCCAGAAGGGAGTGTAGCCTGTTTGGCTACCCTGTGTCTGCTGACAGTAATGTATAGGGTCAAAGTTGACCCTAATGATGTAGTGTAGGAGGCGGGTCGAACTCGCATATAGTTTGCGGTTCACCGCGAACCACCGAAGTTTGTGTGAATAAGTTCGCGGTCGAACCGTTCAGGCCATCTCTAGCTACAGGTACAAATTCATGCCATTTTAAGATCTGATCAATGAAGTAGGTTATAAAGGTTTCTTATCTAAACTGAACAATCTAAGTTACTGGAAAAGGTCAAAAGATAGGTCAAAAGATAATAACTGATTTTTTTTCTTACGGTCTAGAGAACTAAAAAAAAGCTAGGAAGCTAAAAACTCTAATGGTACAATGAAAAGAGATGCTAATTAAAAGCTGTGGCAAGGTCAAGATCATATTACCATCATGGAGTGAATTAAAACATCGCACTAACAGTAAAGTGAATGTGAAGAGCTCTGAAATGTTAAAGGACCCAGAGGTTTGACCAATATTTTTTGTATGACTTTCTATAGGTTGTGAACACTAGCTAATGCTTTAGCAGGTATGAGCAGAAACTACGCCAGTGCGGATTTACGCATCGTAGTTCGTAGGTGAAGTTTCAGAACTATGCTTACGAATGTACGCGTAGCAAAGTACCGTTACGCGCAGCTTACTCCCACTATGCGTAGTTAACATGTGTATTGCGTAGTGAACTACGAATGCGTTACTCGCGTCTAATTTTCCGTGTGCGATTGTATGCTTACAAATTTACGCATTGAAAGGGGAATGTAAGCATAGAAGAGGTACCATATAAACATTTAAAGAGGAATTAATTAATTTTCTGCTTGCGGGCATAAGCATCCGCGTACACTACGCTTCGCACTACGTGTAATTGCATATTTTAACGTGTAGTCTACGAAATGCATACAAAGCAAATATTTGATTTCGAAGCCGTAGTTTGGCAAAGCGTAATTGCGTAAAACTACGCGTAGTTCCAGTGTAGCGAAGTTGGCTGACTACGACCATCCCTGATTATTGCTTTAGAAATTAGGTGACCGCTGACCAATTCAAATGTATAAGTATTCGTTGGGTGATGATATTCTGTCTGCACAAACTTCTTCTGATCTCCTGGAATGATAGACCATTCATGCCAGCAACACTTTTTAAGACTTTTGAGTAGCCCATTGGCCCTTCCAGGAGGATCTGGTGAAACCCAGTGGTCACTTTATGCACTGGGGAAACCCTATATCTTTCCTGAATAACACAGCCCTGACAAGCTGTTTACATTGCTGTTAAAGTGGAAATGGAACATGTGTGAAGCAGCCATCAAGATGCCCTATCCCTATGCCAGGTGCCCTATGCATAGGTGTCATTTGTATTAGGGCTAGTTTGCTAAAATGCTCATAAAAGTTTCACATTTTTGCACAGTTGAGAATATTTGTGAAATATATGGGCATGCTACTTTTTCCAAATTCATTCAAGTTTATGGACTTGAGTAAATACATTTTTAAGAAAGATCTCAGTTTCACAAAAATGTGTACTTTGAGAAAAATCAGGGTTTTTATTTTTTTGTTTTTACAAAAAAATTGGAGTAAGGTGAACAATGTGAAAATACTTTGGTGAAAATTTCTGCTCATCTTTAGAAAATTAGAAAAGGCAGCTTTCGTTGCTTCACTAAGAAATATATGAATGTAAATACGTAGCTTAAAAAATGAAAAAGTTAATAGGGAAATGGCATTAAAGCAAAAGAAGCCCATTTAAAAAGGCTAAAGGGCCTAAAATATCTCTGTACAGTGTTTGTAAAAGATATTAATGCTATGCTGGTGTCTTTTTTTTTCATGGGGGGAGGGCTTAACACTTGTGTAAAACTTGACTGTAAAAAGAATATGCACTTCTGTAATATAAGCCTAAGATTTGTTTTCATTTTTTTTTTTTTACACACACAAGTAACATTTATTTGGAAGTAAAGGATAAAGATTATGGGCAGAGTGGGGAGCTAATGTATGAACAAAATGTGTGGATTTTATAATGGTAGGATAGCACTATGTCCACCAGGGCACACACATGCTAGCAGAAAAGGGAGATATATATATATATATATATATATATATATATATATATATATATATACATATACATACACACACACACACAGTGGGATACGAAAGTTCGGGCAACCTTGCTAATCGTCATGATTTTCCTGTATAAATCGTTGGTTGTTACAATAAAACATTTCAGTTAAATATATCATATAGGAGGGGTGGGGTGTGAGTGTCTGGGCACCCTCTAGAAGAAAAGTACAGGAGACAAAAACGGGATCCCAATAGTGCAATATGTTGAAATCAAACGTGATTATGAAAAATAGTGCAATGCTACTCACAAAGGTGGGTTGCAGGGGGGCAACCGACCACAGGAAGCAGGTGGAGACAATAAACCCGACTCCACTCGAGGTGGTCACTGTGGACCAGGAAGTGGTCGCTCTCCTTGAAGAAGAAAGGGGACAGGCTTCCGCCGTGGTTAAACCACGTGTGTCCTGTCTCCACCCCGCAGACTGAGATAGTGTGGTTAAAGAGGCACCCTGGTGTTATAAAATCACTTAAAATCAGTTTAAAAGGGAAAAGAAATTGGGGTAGCTTACCTCAGTAACAAAAAATCTTTGTGTTGACAAAAGATTTTATTAGCAGTAGCACAGGCAACACGTTTCACAGGTCTGAGCCCGCTTCCTCAGGGAGGCTCCCTATGCTGAAAATTTATATTAGTTTGGCACTGTCATTGGCCTGAGGAAGCGGGCTCAGACCCGTGAAACGCATTGCCTGTGCTACTGCTAATAAAATATTTTGTCAACACAAGGATTTTTCGTTACTAAGGTAAGCTACCTCAATTTCTTTTCGTTTTTAAACTGATTTTAAGCGATTTTATAACACCAGGGTGCCTCTTTAACCTCTTTGTGCATATCATATAGGAGACACATACAGTGATATTTGGGAAGTATAATGAAGTCTATTGGATGTACAGAAAGTGTGCAATAATTGTTTAAAAAAAATTAGGCAGGTGCATAAATTTGGGCATTGTTGTCATTTTATTGATTCCAAAACCTTTAAAACTAATTATTGGAACTCAAATTGGCTTGGTAAGCTCAGTGACCCCTGACCTACATACACAGGTGAATCCAATTATGAGAAAGACTATTTAAGGGGGTCAATTGTAAGTTTCCCTCCTCTTAATTTTCTCTGAAGAGTAGCAACATGGGAGTCTCAAAACAACTCTCAAATGATCAGAAGACAAAGATTGTTCACCATCATGGTTTAGGGGAAGGATACAGAAAGCTGTCTCAGAGATTTCAGCTGTTTATCTGTTTCCACAATTAGGAACATATTGAGGAAATGAAAGACCACAAGCTTACTTCAAGTTAAGGCTCGAAGTGGCAGACCAAGAAAAATCTCGGATAGACAGAAGCGACGAATGGCGAAAACAGTCAGAGTCAACCCACAGACCAGCACCAAAGACCTACAACATCATCTTGCTACAGATGCAGTCACTGTTCATCGTTCAACCATTCGGCGAATTTTACACAAGGAGATGCTGTATGTGGCAGAGTAAGCCTTTTCTCCGCCCACTGCACAAACAGAGCCGCTTGAGGTATGCTAAAGCACATCTGGACAAGCCAGATTCATTTTGGAATAAGGTGATGTGGACTGATGAAGCTAAAATTGAGTTATTTGGGCATAACAAGGGGCATATGCATGGGGGAAAAAGAGCACAGCATTCCAAGAAAAATACCTGCTACCTACAGTAAAATATGTTGGTGGCTCCATCATGCTGTGGAGCTGTGTGACCAGTGCAGGGACTGGGAATCTTGTCAAAGTTGAGGGACTCATGGATTCCAATCAGTATCAGCAAATTCTGGGGACCAATGTCCAGGAATCTGTGACAAAACTGAAGCTGCGCTGGGGCTGGATCTTTCAACAAGACAACGACACTAAACACTGCTCAAAATCCTATAAGGCATTCATGCAGAGGAACAAGTACAAAGTTCTAGAATGGCCATCTCAGTCCCCAGACCTTAATACAATTGAAAATCTGTGGTGTGAGTTAAAGAGAGATGTCCATGCTCGTAAGCCATCAAACCTGAATGAACTAGAGAGGTTTTGTAAAGAGGAATGGTCCAAAATACCTTCAACCAGAATCCAGACTCTCATTGGAACCTACAGGAAGTGTTTAGAGGCTGTAATTTCTGCAAAAGGAGGATTTACTATATTGATTTCATTTCTTTTTTGTGGTGCCCAAATTTATGCACCTGCCTAATTTTGTTTAACTTTCAGCCGTCCGCATTACGCCTAACGCCAATTGGCGTAAAGTCCTGGGGCTCTGTTTTGCATGAGATCGCGCGCATGGTGCACGCGCATCTCATGCTCGGAGGGCGGAGCTCCGCCCCACCTTCAGTCTCCGAGCGGCTATTGCCGCTCGGGAGACTGTTAGACGGCGATCACGCGATCATGCGATGAGCAGCAGCGCTGCACTGAGGACAGCCGTGTGACACGGCTGTCCCCATGGGGGACAAGAGAGCGATCGGCTCTCATAGGCAGAAGCCTATGACAGCCGATCGCCATAATTGGCTGGCTGTGGGGAGGGAGGGAGGGAAGAAATTTAAAGAAACAGGGGTTTTTAAAGAAAAAAAACAAACAATAATATTTATTTAAAAAAAATAAACATGGGGGGAGCGATCAGACCCCACCAACAGAGAGCTCTGTTGGTGGGGAGAAAGGGGGGGGGGTCACTTCTGTGCTGAGTTGTGCGGCCCTGCAGCTTGGCCTTAAAGCTGCAGTGGCCAATTTTGCTAAAAATGGCCTGGTCACTAGGGGGGTTTAGCCCTGCAGTCCTCAAGTGGTTAAACAATTATTGCACACTTTCTGTAAATCCAATAAACTTCATTTCACTTCTCAAATATCACTGTGTGTGTCTCCTATATGATATATTTAACTGACATTTTGTATCGTAACAACCAATGATTTATACAGGAAAATCAGGACGATTACCAAGGTTGCCCAAACTTCCGCATCTCACTGTATTATATATATATATATATATATATATATATATATATATATATATATATATATATATATATATATATATATACACACACATATATTTTTTTTGCGTTAGGGAAGTACTGTGTAAACACACACAAAGGCCCAGATAACCATAGACTGAAATCAGCAGACCGACACCCACTGCCTTGAGACACAACATCACCAGATTCCTCATTTATGTGTCAGAGATGACAAAATCCATCTAACTAGCCCCAACCCCCACCAAGAAAAAATTGGTATAGGACAAGAAATCCCTTAGCTCTTTGCTTCTTGCTAGATCCTGGGAAATGCAGCTATTAGATGAAGTTGATAATATTTCCATCTTATTAGATATTTATGTAGATTGATGTTGTATAGCTTGGCTCCTCATTCTATATTTAGACAGATTTGCTGTATATGAAGGTTGGGGTACTTTGTGAGTACACAAGTATGCAAAATTTATTTTCTTATGAGGTGGCACAGAATTCATCTACTGAGGGATCTAACAACATTTTGTAGATAAAAGAATCTGCTGGAAAGGTTAAATTCCTTTAACCAGGCCAGGGACATCTCACATAGTTATATGTCAGGGTTTTGTTTTTGTTTTTTTAATGGTAAATACGTTTTCAATTTTTTCTTTGTATAAATTGAAAGAGGTAAAAAAATATTTTATGCACCCTGTGTTTGTTTCTTACTCTGTACAGCACAGCTTAATATGCTGATAATGATAATCATCATCACAACAATAATAAATTAATAATAAGTACAATCATACCTTCATTTAAAACCTTAGATCTTCATTTAAATCCCAGCTCCTCCCCAACTACCACATATGCATGAGAATGGCATGGAAAGGCCTTTGGACATTTTATAGAATACATTTCAGACCAGGCAAGAAGAATATGACAATAGAACAAGAAGACACCATTAAGGGCCCATTCACACTTGCGTTTGCAAAACGCTGGCGTTTTTGCCGGCGTTTTGCAGGAGTGATTTTTCCTTGATTTCACGTGGAAAAATCACTGAAAACTCTTTCGATTTGACGTTTTGAAGCCACCCTTGAGGGCAGTGACATGAAGATCATACATGCTGTGTCCGTTGGACCGAAAGTCCAACTTTCGGTCCAACGGACACAGGATGGAAGATCTTCGTATCACTGCCCTCAAGGGTGGCTTCAAAACGTCAAATGATCAATTAATAGCAGAAACAAAATTAATAAATTAGTTCAAAGCTGTGGACAAGGGCTTGAATAAGGACAAAAACTTTTTATATTGGTATGAGGCTGACGATATTTAAACTCTTTCTCAGCCTATATAGCTGAACTTGTGAACTTAGAATTTACGATACCTCTGTGTCGGTCCAACTCCCAGGTCTGCGAGCATGGTGTATGTAAACAAGGATTCTTATCTCAGCTAACAACCTCCCACCCCATTTGGATGTTCTGTTTCACTTAAGGCATCTTAATGACATGTATTTATGCTTGAAAACAATCTGTTTTCCCTTTTGATGTTGCATATATATAGCTGTCTGTACCACCAGCCTGCAAACTAACAGGAAGTAAGCCCTATGAAGGCTGCAAGGCTGAAAGCTTGTTTATTCTTATTCATTTTTAGTTAGCCAATAAATGGTATCATCCTGATTTAAAACTTCTTGCTTTTACTGATGGCTAACGCGGTACAATACCCTACTGCTACTATTTTTTTATAGGATGGTGAGAAATATATCAATCCAATGTTCTGATGTTCAGAGCAGTAAGGGATGTCAATGTTATTTTATTTTTTTAAGTCTTTATTTACACCATCTATCAGCAATCTCTTTTCTTGTCTCTAGCACAAGCAAGAGCCTGGTGGAACCATCAGTCTGCTGAGAGTCTGTATACCAGCTGTATACAGGATTCAGGAAGTCCCAGACAGTGGTTTATCCCAGCCAGAGATCTGTGATTGGAAGAACAAAGAGAAATCGAGAGCCCAATATGGTGTAGTATTGTTAAGTTGGTTGTGGTTTAAAGCAAGATATTTAGATATACTCACAAACATGGGTTACCCATAGGCAACCACTTCAAGTGCAGGTGGGGAGTATTAGAACCTGACCCCACTCAGGTTTTTAAGATGTCGCTCTCTGTAGATAGGAAACGGGGTAGCACCCCTCCACCGAGGGTGAAACAGAGGCGCTCACTTCTGCATTTAGGCCCATTGAGTTATACTCCTGTTTGCCTGATGAAGCAGGACCACACCTGCGAAACGCGTTGCACTAAGTGGAGTTAAATACAAAAAATTTGTATTGATATATTGTGACTCAATTGAGTTTTATATTTTCGAGGGAGGTAAGTCCACCTGAACATCCCCCTCTTTTAGACGGTTTTTAAACGTTTTTATTTTACTCTGGCGCCTCTGTACACCAAGCCTTGCAGAGATCTGTGATGGTAGTGTACTCAGAAAGAAGTGATCCAATATATTTGACAGACTACACTGTGCTCCAAAGTATTATGCAAATTGTATTTAGGTGTCATAAAGATTAGATATTGTGTTTCAATTAAACTCATGGATGGTATTGTGTCTCAGGGCTTTTTTGATCCCTGAAATCAATATCGGACACCTCTGATAACTGGTTTGCCAGGTGAGCCCGGTTAAAGGAAAAAATACTAAACAGGACTTTCCACATCATTATGCAGTCAACCATTTTCAAGCAATATGTCAAAGAAAAATGATTTCTCTGCTGATGGAAAGTGTGAAATAGTTGAATGCCTTGGACAAGGTATAAAAACCTGTATATTGCACGAAAACTTAAGTATGATCATCGTACTGTTAAAAGATTAGTGGCTGACTCAGAGCACACTCGGGTTTGTGCAGATAAAAGCAACACGAGAAAGGGTTCTGCTAAACAAATACATCAGATTAAGATAACAACTGCTAAAATGCCACAAAGCAGCAAATCCCTATTTGAAGATGCTGGTGCCTCCAGAGTCATGCGACAATCCAAATGCAGGATTCTTTAGAGGATTTCAGTGCATAAACCTTCCATTCAACCACCCCTAACCTAAGCTCATAAGCAGAAACAGCTGCAGTGGGCCCATAACTACAAGAAGATTCATTTCAAATAGTCTTGTTTACAGATACAGTAAGTGCCATACAACTCTTCATGGTCCAGATGGATGGAGTGGTGGATGGTTGGTTATTCAGCCACCACATCCCAACAAGGCTGCATTGTAACCAAGGAGGTGGCGGAGTAATGTTTGGGCTGGAATCATAGGAAGAGAGCTGTTCGGCCTTTTAGGATCCCTGAAGGTGTGAAAATTACCTTTGAAAAGTATGTGGCATTTCTGACTGACCACTTTATTCCGTGGTACAAAAAGTAGAACTATATTTTCTGTGATAAAATCATCTTCGTGTATGACAGCGTACCATGTCATGCTGCAAGAATTACCTTTACGTCATTGGCATTAAAAAGTATATTTTACAAAACATTGTTTTTTCTACCTATGCATAAAAGGAGAGAAACTCATGGCGTGGCCCTGATCCTCCTCTGACCTCACTATTGAGAACCCCAACCTCATGCAAAAGATCTATGAAAGTAGGATGCAGTTTAAATCCAAACAGCAGCTCTGAAAGGCTATTCTGACATCTGCAAAGAAATTCAAGCAGAAACTCTCCAAAAACTCAAAAGTTTAATGGATTTATAAAGAATTGTATTGCTACTATCAAATAAGGGGTCATATGTTCATATTTAACTTGACCTGTTAAGATGTTATTAATTAAAATACGGTAGCTTTTGATTTCAGTAAATATGACCTCTTAATGCTGCAAGTTCATAAAATGACCATGTTTATTTGTTTACAACCCATACAAAGTTTTGAAACTCTATGGTGCGTAATAATTTGGAGCAGTGCATTTTACATTTTTTTAAATACAGTGGGTTGCAAAAGAATTCGGCCCCCTTGAAGTTTTCCACATTTTGTCACATTACTGTCAGAAACATGAACCAATTTTATTGGAATTCCACATGATCCGAGTGCAGTCAGTTGCCTATAGACATTGCCTGATGAGTGCTAATGACTAAATAGAGTGCACCTGTGTGAAATCTAATGTCAGTACAAATACAGCTGCTCTGTGAGGGCCTGAGAGGTTGTCTAAGAGAATATTGGGAGCAACAACACCGTGAAGTCCAAAGAACACACAAGACAGGTCAGGTATCAAGTTATTGAGAAATTGAAAGCAGGCTTAGGCTACAAAAAGATTTCCAAAGCCTTGAACATCCCACGGAGCACTGTTCAAGCGATCATTCAGAAATGGAAGGAGTATGGATCAACTGTAAACCTACGAAGACAAGGCTGTCCACCTAAACTCACAGGCCGAACAAGGAGAGCGCTGATCAGAAATACAGTCAAGAGGCCCATGGTGACTCTGGACGAGCTGCAGAGATCTACAGCTCAGGTGGAAGACTCTGTTCATAGGACAACTATTAGTCATGCACTGTACAAAGTTGGCCTTTATGGAAGAGTGGCAAGAAGAAAGGCATTGTTAACAGAAAGCATAAGAAGTCCCGTTTGCAGTTTGCCAAAAGCCATGTGGGGGACACAGTAAACATGTGGAAGAAGGTGCTCTGGTCAAATGATACCAAAATGGAACTTTTTGGCCAAAATGCAAAACGCTATGTGTGGCGGAAAACTAACACCACATTACTCTGAACACACCATCCCCACTGTCAAATATGGTGGTGGTAGCATCATGTTCGGGGGGTGCATCTCTTCAGCAGGGACAGGGAAGCTGGTCAGAGTTGATGGGAAGATGGATGGAGCCAAATACAGGGCAAACTTGGAAGAAAACCTCTTGGAGACTGCAAAAGACTTGAGACTGGGGCGGAGGTTCACCTTCCAGCAGGACAATGACCCTAAACATAAAGCCAGGGCAACAATGAAATGGTTTAAAACAAAACATATCTATGTGTTAGAATGGCCCAGTCAAAGTCCAGATCTAAATCCAATCGAGAATCTGTGGCAAGATCTAAGAAACTGTTGTTCACAAACGCTGTCCATCTAATCTGACTGAGCTGGAGTTGTTTTGCAAAGAAGAATGGGCAAGGATTTCAGTCTCTAGATGTGCAAAGCTGGTAGAGACATACCCTAAAAGACTGGCAGCTGTAATTGCAGCAAAAGGTGGTTCTACAAAGTATTGACTCAGGGGGCCGAATAATTACGCACACCCCACTTTGCAGTTATTTATTTGTAAAAAATGTTTGGAATGATGTATGATTTTCGATCCACTTCTCACATGTACACCACTTTGTATTGGTCTTTCACGTGGAATTCCAATAAAATTGATTCATGTTTGTGGCAGTAATGTGACAAAATGTGGAAAACTTCAAGGGGGCCGAATAATTTTGCAACCCACTGTACATACCATTATCATTAGGTTTATTCAATAACATTCAAATTAAACTTATGGTTGATCACTCAAAAATGATGCTGACAGATTGTTTTAGTCTTTTTTTAAATGTAAAGCAGTACATTCTGTACTGGTTTACATATAAAAATAATCAGACTGCCAGTATAGGTAGCCAGAGAGTTCCCCTCCCCCCAGTATAGGTAGCTAAAAGTGCTAAAAGTGGAAGGAACCTGGAGAAGTGGAGTTTTATACCATTTTGCTGTGCTCTGCATACGCCCTGCCTGTGCATTTCTCCAAGTGTCACTGTGATTGGCTCACAGTGATCACAGGATCAGGAACCAATGAAATCAGCTCCTGACCGGCTCACAGAGCTCTGCTGTCATACCGATAGCAGAGCGAGTAGGCTGCAGTGATCGGAGAGCGGCTTGAATGGCAATAGATCCGTGCGGAGTGACATTGGTGAGCCATTTCTTTTTACCCAGCAGTCTCTGTTCCTTAAGGGGCCAGATACTTCTGGTACTGAAGTGGTTAATAATGGCTTTATTCAGCACTTTGCTTTATTATTATTACTATTATTATTTTTTATATAATACGGACATCTTCTGCAGTACTTTACAGAGTAGATAGCCTTGTCAAGAACAGTCCCTAGCCTAAGTCTAGAGGTAAGCCAATTACATTGTATGTTTTGGGGGTATTGGAAGATACTTGAGTGCTGAGAGGAAACCCATGCAGATGCAGGGAGAACAAACAAACTGTGCAGACAGTGCCCTGGCTGAGATTCAAACTAGAGACCCAGTGCTGCAAGGAAAAAGTGCTAGCCTAACACCATGGGGCTTTTTAACTGATGTTGCTTTTTTCCTATGAAAAACATTGTGGTTTTAACTTTAACAGTTGGTTTTATAATTTTATATATACACAAATTACTGCTGGTGATCCCCTACAATACTAAACTTATACTGCACAATATTTCTAATATGATTGATTGAAAAATATGTGTCATGTATACTTCTACGCATAAAGTGTTATGTGTGATGTATTCTAAATGAAATGACATAAAAGTACAGCCAATTCATACATTTGTGCATGTCCCAGATGACCAGCAGGACGTGTGATGCTATTTATAAATTGTTCTTAGAATATTAAGTTCCTGGAACGCAAGAGGAGACGAAGTCTTTTCATACGCAGATAATATTGCACAATGTGTGGTGGGCATATTGCACATAGCTTCAGTAATCTTTTGAACATGTGTGTAACTCAAGCCCAGAGTAATTCATTAATAAGAAGCGAGTCTGGGCACCTCAAGGCCACAGTTTAAACATTACTCTTAAAGCAGTTCTGTTAGAAGATAGCCATCTGGCATTAAACCATAGTGAGGCACGCTATAACATTTCTATTTTTAAAATTGTTGGCTTCTCTTCCCCACAAAAGGAAACCCCAAGAATGTGGCAACAGTAAAGGATTTACTGGAAGCTGACCACATGGAAAATATCGCCATATGAAACCAAACACTGATATTGTATTACTGAAAACTATTCAGATGCAACTGAAGTTTTAATAAGTGTTTATCATATAACCCCATCTTACTATATATTCTTGAAACTTTTGACAATATGAGGCAAATCTATACATTAATAAATCTATGAACAGTATAAAACAATCCATCAGGTTTTGCCCTTTTTGGACCCACCACAAAAAAATTGGGAAAATCCATTTGATGGTCGGTAGTCTTAGGAGTCATCCATTTAAATCTTCACTTATTCATTCAGCCACAAAGCCATCCATAGACTATTGGAGTGTGTGCAATTGCTTAGGATTTTAAGAGGAACTTTAACCAAGGATTGATCCAAACAGTGGGTTGCAAAAGTATTCGGCCCCCTTGAAGTTTTCCACATTTTGTCTCATTACTGCCACAAACATGCATCAATTTTATAGGAATTCCATGTGAAAGACCAATACAAAGTGGTGTACATGTGAGAAGTGGATTGAAAATCATAGATCATTCCAAACATTTTTTAAAAATAAATAACTGCAAAGAGGGGCGTGCGTAATTATTCAGCCCCCCTGAGCCAATACTTTGTAGAACCACCTTTTGCTGTAATTACAGCTGCCAGTCTTTTAGGGTATGTCTCTACCAGCTTTGCACATCTAGAGACTGAAATCCTTGCCCATTCTTCTTTGCAAAACAACTCCAGCTCAGTCAGATTAGATGGACAGCGTTTGTGAACAGCAGTTTTCAGATCTTGCCACAGATTCTCGATTGGATTTAGATCTGGACTTTGACTGGGCCATTCTAACACATAGATATGTTTTGTTTTAAACCATTCCATTGTTGCCCTGGCTTTATGTTTAGGGTCATTGTCCTGCTGGAAGGTGAACATCCGCCCCAGTCTCAAGTCTTTTGCAGTCTCCAAGAGGTTTTCTTCCAAGTTTGCCCTGTATTTGGCTCCATCCATCTTCCCATCAACTCTGACCAGCTTCCCTGTCGCTGCTGAAGAGATGCACCCCCGAGCATGATGCTACCACCACCATATTTGATAGCGGGGATGGTGTGTTCAGAGTGATGTGCAGTGTTAGTTTTCCGCCACACATAGCATTTTGCATTTTGGCCAAAAAGTTCCATTTTGGTCTCATCTGACCAGAACACCTTCTTCCACATGTTTGCTGTGTCCCCCACATGGCTTATGGCAAACTGCAAATGGGACTTCTTATGCTTTCTGTTAACAATGCCTTTCTTCTTGCCACTCTTCCATAAAGGCCAACTTTGTACAGTGCAAGACTAATAGTTGTCCTATGGACAGAGTCTCCCACCTGAGCTGTAGATCTCTGCAGCTCGTCCAGAGTCACCATGGGCCTCTTGACTGCATTTCTGATCAGCGCTCTCCTTGTTCGGCCTGTGAGTTTAGGTGGACAGCCTTGTTTTGGTAGGTATATAGTTGTGCCATAATCCTTCCATTTCTGAATGATCGCTTGAACAGTGCTCCGTGGGATGTTCAAGGCTTTGGAAATCTTTTTGTAGCCAAAGCCTGCTTTAAATTTCTCCATAACTTGATCCCTGACCTGTCTTGTGTGTTCTTTGGACTTCACGGTGTTGTTGCTCCCAATATTCTCTTAGACAACCTCTGAGGCCCTCACAGAGCAGCTGTATTTGTACTTACATTAGATTACACACAGGTGCACTCTATTTAGTCATTAGCACTCATCAGGCAATGTCTATAGGCAACTGACTGCACTCAGATCAAAGGGGGCCGAATAATTATGCACACACCACTTTGCAGTTATTTATTTGTAAAAAATGTTTGGAATCACGTATGACTTTCGTTCCACTTCTCACATGTACACCAGTTTGTGTTGGTCTTTCATGTGGAATTCCAATAAAATTGATTCATGTTTGTGGCAGTAATGTGAAAAAATGTGGAAAACTTCAAGGGGGCTGAATTCTTTTGCAACCCACTGTATATATAACCCAAACGCCATAATTGTAGCGAAGCAATTACACCGTGACAGAATTGACGTGAAAAGGTATGGGTTTTCTTATTTCTTTCTTAGTGACTTACCAAAGTATAAAAAGGTGTGCCTAGACACATCATCATTTAAAAAAACAGCGCTGTTGTACAATAACTGCATCACACTGTCCGCCAGACACACCATCTGAACACACCACTTGCACATGGGCCCATTTTCAGTGATAGAAAAAAATTCCAAATTTTCCAATAATTCTCTTAGAGTTAATACTAGAGGTGGAGAGAAGTCCCTGAGATGTCAAAAAGAAGGCATAAGGGGAATTATTCCACGATAGCTGTGCTAATCAGCATGTCCATTGACATAAACCTCCAGCTGTCTGCATTGCAAAGCAAAGCAAGGCACAGCAAAGCAATCCGCAGCACTTAGAGCACAGTCGTATGGGCTTTGCTTATACTCACACCTCTGGCAGCTTTAATCTTCATAGAAAATTAAGAAAGATGGTACCTCTCTACAGGAGCCCCTGTTAGGTTTGTATGCATGTATCATTCCTCCTCCAATGGCAGGCTACTTATCTGTACTGATAATCCAAATGGGAAACGTGGCTACAGGCCTCTACCATTCATTCTTAGACCGGCACTCATGTCTTATATCTCAAAGCGCCGGGGTGTCCTTCCACCTGCACTACAGTTTGAACCTCGAGTGCCCTTTTCCACGGTAGAGCCCGCTAGTCTTGACCAGCTAGGATTTCCCTATTGGAGTTGCCTGCTAGAGTCCCGGGGCGCCAAGGGGAGAAAGTTTTCATCGGTGAGCCGGCAGTGCGAAAGCAGCACAAGCCACCAGGCAGCGGTTAGATTTAGGCAACACTAGGGGGGGTGGTTAAGATTAGGCACCACCGGGGGGTGTTAGGGTTAGGCACCACCAGGGGGGTGGTTAGGATTAGGCTCCACTAGGGGAGTGGTTAGTTTTATGCACCACCAGGGTAGTGTTCTGTGTTAGGGTAGGGTTGGGTTAAGCAGTACTGACGAAAAATGTAACGACATTTAACGTTAATATTTATTCGTTTTTATTTCTCGTTTGTGTAACGCTGGGGGGTCATACTTTCTGACCAGCCAGCACAATAAGGCTGAGAGCTGGATAAGAGAAGAGGCTACACAGGCTGCCCAGAGCAACTGCAGCTCTGGGCTTCTGATAAGACGCAATGGCAGCGCAGTGCAATGTTGCGCTGCTCTTGTGATAGCAAACATTCAGACAGATACAAGACAGACTGGAATGAGGTAGCCAATAGCAACCACAGTAATGGCTAAATGGCTACCTGCAAGGACAGGACTAGGAGGACAGAGGCTGACAGAATGAATGCTTGCTAATCTAGTCACTTGCCTCAGTGACAGCAAGCATTCACAAAGACAAGAATGAGGTAAACAATAGCAACCATAGCAATAGCTGCCTCGCAAGGACAGGACAGAATAGTCAGGAAATAGCAGAATCAAAAAGCAGGCAAATGTAACACATAGACAAATATACAATAGATATGATTTCCTATCGTATTACAATTTACAGCTATCAATGAAACTACAAACGACTGACTAACATATGTATATATCGGCGATGAACCGATATATAACATAAGCAAGGAACACTGGCTAGGATCAGGAGCAATACAGCGAACAAGACTAGGCAATACAGAATCTCTATACTAAAAGGAGTACGTATATGTGTTCCCGTGGGAAATATATAACGTAGCTCCACAGGATAACTGAACTAAGACAAGGAATATATTTTACAATATCAAGGGACCCAGTAACAGCCTAGACAGAGCTGAGACTATGACGGGCGGAGCACGCTTGCAGGAAGCAAACCTTTATACTGAGGTCATCCAATGAGAGCAGAGATGCAAATCTCCACACAGGTGAATGGTAATCAGTCACAATCCTGTGCTGGCTTGAACACCATTTGCTAGCTGAAAGACCATCATAACAAATGCATGCAGTAAATACAGGGCTATCAGGCTGCAGCTCAGCTGCAGCAAACCATTAGTGGAATAATGACAGTATTCTGAGCTGTCCAGAACTGCAGAGCAATTGCAAATGACAAAGTGACTCACTGCGAATGCACAACCGAATGCAGACTGAAAAACCAGAACTGTCCATTTGTGGCTCCACCTTCAATGGACAGAACACGTCACAGGAGGAATCCTAAGGGCTTGTTTCCACTACACGCAGATTGGATGCAGAATGGATGCAGAAAAACTGACTCCAATGAATGTCTATGGACCTGTTTCCCCTAAACGCAATTTTTCTGATGCAGATTTCTCCATAGGCATTCATTGTAGTCAGTTTTTCTGCATCCATTCTGCATCCAATCTGCGTGCAGCTGAAACAGGCCCTAACAGTTTGTTTTTGCAACAGTAATTATCATTAATAATGCTTGACAACGATGGTTCTCGTTAGCAAATTTTGTTAATACCTGGTGCCAAATTCGTTAATAAGTTGGGCCCTTTTTTCACAGCGCCCTTTTTTCATGCACACAACATATACAATTCAACATGCATACAGACTGTTTCAGATTGGTTGATCCTCATCAGTGCATGGCATGGATTAACCACTTCAGCCCGCAGGTGTTTTCACCTCTAGGACAGAAGCAATTTTCCCCTGTCAGCACTCCTTCCATTTATTCGCCAATAATTTTATCACTATTTATCACACCTAAATGATCTATATCTTTCTTTTTTTACCCCAATAAGGCTTTCTTTGGGTCTTGTTTCTTGGGTCATCTTGTTAAGAATTATTTTATTCTAAATGCATTTTAACAGGCATAATAAAAACAAAATGAAAAAAAATCATTATTTCTCAGTTTTCGGCCATTATAGTTTTAAAATAAAATGTTCTACTATGGATAAAATCCACACATTTTATTTGCCCTTTTTTCCCAGTTATTGCAATGTTTAAAATATTTCCCTAGTGTTTATTTGGAAATAAAGATGCATTTTTTCGACCATCACTAATTACAAGCCCATATAGGCTCAAAATAATAGTACCAAATTTTTCGGACTATATGACGCTCCGGACCTAGTTTCAGAGGACAAAAACTTTTGCCAAAAAAATTGAAACTTAGTGCGTCTATATTGCAGAGGCATCTTATGGTATGGTCCTTTCCCATTCCTCCACCCCTGTCTCTATTTATATTATATTGCCCAGCTTAACTAACCCCTACTGCCCCCATTATCTTCACTAAGCTATACTGTCCCCCACAACCTACACTAAGCTATACTGTCCCTTACAACCTACACTAAGCTATACTGTCCCCCACAACCTACACTAAGCTATACTGTCCCCACAACCTACACTAAATACTAATATATTATTCATCCAACATGTCTAATACCTGCAGAGGCATGCTGCCAGGGACACGGGATCCTGGGCTGCTGTCGGTCTGGAATCATGGAGTCTTCAGGTCCTCTGCAGTGGCAGAGTCAGGCAGGGTCTCTCATCAGCGGCAGTGGTGGAGCCGGAGCCATTGCAGAAGGTGCACATGTGGTTCGCCTCCTGATCACAGATGGGGAGCCCAAGTGCCACTCATCAGCCCTCCGTGAATATCAGAGTAAGAAGCAGCCTAGCAGAAAAATTGGTCCAGTGAAGTAGTGACAGGGGTGGAGGAACGGCTGCACACATGCTGAGCCAGCGAGCGCAGGAGTCACCGGCGGAGAAGCAGTGATAGAGGCAGTGGAGCGGCTGCAGACACACCATGTGCCAGCGGGCACAGGATTCTGTGGAATGCAACTCATCAGCCCAGCAACATTGTCCCAGGTTAGCGGCGGAGAAGCAGTGGTAGTGGCGGTGGATCGGCTGCAGACACCCCACGTGGCAGCGAGTACAGGATTCCGGGTGAGTGCCTCTCATCAGCCCAGCAGGATCATCAGCCCGGGTCTCTGGCAGAGAAGCAGAAATAGCGGTGGGGTAGCCGGAGACATGTTGTGCCGCCAATCACAGACCAAGCGCAGGGCATCCAGGAAGCCGAAGTGCCGCTCATCCCTCCGAGTGATGCTGTGCGTATGCCCCATTAATCTCATGCTAGATGATGCAGGAACTAAGCAAGACTCTGAGCTTGCGGCTGGATAGTTGAGGGCTTCTGCTATGTCCTGCACCTGTTTGTGGGGGACACCTGAAGCCCTCACCTATCCAGCCGTGGGCTCAGAGTCTTGCTTCCTGCATCATCCAGCATGAGATTAATGGGCAGCACAGTGGCATAGTGGTTAGCATTTTTGCCTTGCAACGCTGGGATCCCGGTTCGAATTCCAGCCAGGTCAACATCTGCAAGGAGTTTGTATGTTCTCCCCATGTCTGCGTGGGTTTCCTCCGGGCACTCAGGTTTCCTCCCACATTCAAAAAAAACCCCATACAGGTAAGTTAATTGGCTTCCCCCTAAATTGGCCCTAGACTATGATACATGCACTACACGATACATGCATAGACATATGACTATGGTAGGGACTAGATTGTGAGCCCCTCTGAAGGACAGTTAGTGAGAAGACTCTGTACAGCGCTGCGTAAAATGTTGGCGCTATATAAATACTTAAATAAACAAATAAAAATACATTCGGACTATAAGACGCAGGGACTTTTTCTCCTCACTTTTGGGGGAGAAAAAGTGCGTCTTATAGTCCGAACAATTCGGTAATATACCTTTACAATATACATATTAAAAAGGTTAGTCCCTAAAGTAACTATTTATATTTTTTTTTTTTAAACTGTAATTTTTATTTATTTTTTTAAGCAAGTTTTGTTTTTGTTTTTTAGTTTATGGGCAGGGTGGGGGTCAATCAGTTTTTATTCAGTGTGTACTTTTTTTTAATTTTTTTTATTTCTACTATAATTTTACTTTTTGGCCACTAGGTGGCGCTAAGCACTCTCCTGGAAGACACCAGGAAGTGCGAGCACTGCGAGAGCTGTTTTTTTTTTTTTTTACAATTGGTGACGTACGTTTTCATGAATCAAGATTCCTCCTGATTGGAGGCATCTTGATTTATTCACGGGGGATCATTTGCCTTAGGGGAACACTCATTCCTCTTCAGCAATCGATCCCCAGTAATAGCGGTGGGGAACAAGCCGCCTGCATGTGGATATGTGTGCGCAAATGCCGCAACACTGCTGGATGGATATATTTGTCCAGATTGCCTTTGAGTGGCAATTTTTGGACATATATCCATCCAGATTGGCTTAAGTGGTTAATGTGGCTCTATGGAGTAGCACTTGAAACACCCAGAGTTCTCCTTGCCACGTGCTGAGTGTCCGGAGCTCTGAGCCACTGATAGCGGGGTAGAGCAGTATGAGAGGGCAGAGGAAGAGCAGAGACAGTGCAGGAGAACAGTACATGCCGACCAAGGCCCGAGCAGCAGCAAGCAGGTGAAGGCAATGCAGCCAGGAGTATATGCATGGGCATCCGCAGAGAATTTTCCAGGGGGGCAAAAAGGTGGGAAAGAAGTTTTCAGTGAAGTAAAATACGAGGGCTAAGTTGTATGCACACCACGCCAAAACATGGGTGTGGCCATGGACCAGAATGTGGGTGTGGTCATGGGTGGAGACAAATTTACATGAACTTAATGTGGGACATTAGATTAGGACAGTGGTGGTGAACCTTTTGGAGGCCGAGTGCCCAAACTGCAACCCCAAAGTCACTTATCTATCGCAAGGTGGCAACAGCAATTTAAACTAAATACAATTGTTTTAACTCATACATGAACATTATGGAAAATCCAAGTTGAAAATAAACTGTGAAGATAAACAATTTCATCCATCCTACTCCTGAAAAATGTATTCATTTTTTTAGAACCTCGCAGTTTTATTTTCTGTTTTAAAAAGCTAAAAAAGTAGGTTTAATGCTATAGGTTTAATGCTATTGTCTCATATGATGAAGCTTATTCCCACAAGGTGAGTGAGCTTGGCTTGATGTAATCTATTCTAAAATATCTAGCATTAGCCCATAGCTATTTCTTTCCACACAGACACTTCAGACTGGATCGTGCTACGTCTTTGAAGAGAGATAACAAAAATGTGGTTTCAATTTGCTAAAAGCTGTTTCACATTTTCTTACAATCCTTGCCTGCCTAGGGTATGTTTGAAATAATATGAAAAAAGATAAAACATTATAATTTTAAGCTCAAAGTTGTCTGCAATCGTCTAAGACTTCATCTATCTACAAAATATATGGCTCAGAGGTAAAAGGTTACATATCACACAAGACAAACTATTTAAGAAAGAGTGGGCAGGTCATGAATAGAGATGGCCCGAACCTCCGATTTGCACAAACTTTCGCGAACCACAATAGACTTCAATGGGGAGGCGAACTTTGAAAACTAGAAACACTTATGCTGGCCACAAAAGTGATGGAAAAGAGTCTAACATTTGAGTTTTTGCATGGATGAGTGGGATAGACGCCAAAAGTCCCGGGGAAAAATCTGGATTTGACGCAAAGCAGCGATTAAGGGCAGGGGCGTAGCAATAGGGGGTGCAGAGGTAGCAACCGCATCGGGGCCCTTGGGCCAGAGGGGCCCCAAAAGGCCCTCCCTCTATCACAGTATTAGGTCTCTATTGGTCCTGTGTTCATAATAATCACTTCTATAGATACTTTGAATAGTGGTAATCATTAACAAGCTATTTCCCATCCCCTTCTTGCACCTCTGACACTGTGGTTGCCATTGGCAGGTTTTGGTGCGCCGTATCAATTGTTATGTATAGAGTGCTTGGGGGGCCCCATTGTAAAACTTGCATCGGGGCCCACAGCTCCTTAGCTACGCCCCTGATTAAGGGCATCCATCTACTGTGTATGTTCCATCTCTATTCTGACCTGCACTCAATTTGAAACCGATTCCTACTGCATCCATCTACTGTGCATGTTCCATCTCTAATATATTACATGTGGCTCATTTCTGCTGTCCTGCTCTGCTCTTCATATTAGTAGCACCTAAGTAACATATTTACATTGTAAATTACTACTTGCTATTGAAATTCTGGCTTTTGTTTCACACTGCTGGCCTGTCTGTAATCTCAAACAAAATTGTAACACCCACAAGCTTGTTTGATTTGCAGGAGACTCTAGTGGCCCTCCCCCCTGCTTAATTGCAAATCGTCTGCCAGACCATCCTGATTACTCATTTGCTCTGATGCTGTGTGTATATCAGGAGGTCTGGTAGTCGGGTCGGCCGACTTCGGGTCGTCTTCTAAGGGTCGTTTTCAAAGGGTGGAAATTAACCAGAATTTACCAGAATTCAAACAGCAATTCAGCAGAAATCAGCTTTACACCAAGGTAACTTCCTCAATCTTTTAGCCTCACCTGCATTCCTGATCACTATCCAAACCTTACACACATTGCTTCCTCTCTCCTGCTCCATGCATCTTCCACCGTTCTCTACACATCTACCTCTGTCCAAACCACTGCCAGCCTCCTCACCACACAACGTAATGTACCCCTCCCCCCCTGTCCTTTCTCTGGCTCACCCAAACTTCACCCACCATATTCCTACCAACCCTTTTCCACCCCTCCACCACTACCACATGCTATTCCTCCACCTGCTTCTCCAGCTGGTCCCAGTACTTTCTCCCTCCATCCTCAACCCACCCATCCCTAGACCCCCACTGGTCCCAAAACTCCCAGCCACCCCCCTTCCAGCCCCTCCACACTCCTCTTGCATCCGCAGACCACACCATAATAATCTCATTCCCATCCATACAACCCCCAGGCACTCTCTCCCTCTGTTTTGTGGTCTATGGAATGCCAGATCTGTCCGCAACAAGCTCACATCCATCCATGAGCTCTTCCTCTCCAAATCCCTCACCTTCCTCGCCCTCACAGAGACATGGCTCACCCCCTCTGACTGTACCGCAGCCGCTGCGCTCTCCTATGGGGGACTGCATCTCAGTCACACCCCCAGACCTGACAACAGGTCTGGACTGGAGGAGGAGTGGGTCTGCTTCTCTCCGCACCCTGCACCTTCCGGGTCCTATCACTGCCACCTTCCCTGCACTTCTCATCCTTTGAGGCCCATGTAATCCGCCTGTACCAACCTCTCCCAGCCATCATTGCGGTCCTATACCACCCCCCATCTGCTCCAACTTCACTCTTCCTGGACAACCTGGCCTCCTGGCTCCCCCACATCCTGTCATCTGACCTCCCCACCATCATACTCGGGGATTTCAACTTACCTATCGATGAGCCTATCTCCACTGCTGCCAAGCAGCTACTCTCCCTCACCAAATCCCTTGGTCTCTCTCAGCACACAAATTCCTCCACCCACCGCGCTGGTCATACTCTTGACCTCATATTCTCAAAGTCCACCTCCCTCAGCAACCTGGACATCGCACCTTTCCCTATCTCTGACCATCACCTCCTCACCTTCACCATCTCCCCACCAACAACTTCTCTCCCCACCCCTCAGCCTGGTCGATGGCAGAGAGACCTACATAATCTCAGCCCAAATGTCCTAGCAAGTCCCCTTCTCTTCCTCTCCTCCCACCTACTTACCCTAACATGCCCCAATGAAGTGGCTGCACATTATAACCTTGCCCTCTCATCTGCTTTAGATCAAGCTGCCCCCTCAATCTTCCGCCCTAACAAGCCCCCCAACCCTCAACCCTGGCACAACACCCACACACGTAACCTCAGGAAAGAAACTCGAGCAGCCGAACGGAAATGGAGGAAATCACATCTGAATTCTGACTTCCTAGATTACAAGGCCAAACTGTTACTCTTCCACACTGCAAAGGTACTTTGCAGCACTGATTGGAACCCAAGCTTCCAACCCTCGACAGCTTTTTGCTACCTTCAATTCCCTCCTCAACCCCACTCCTCCCCCTCCCAGCTCCTCCCTCTCAGCCAACGACTTTGCCAACCATTTCACCACTAAAATTGCAACAATACGCAATGAAATTTCCCTCCTCCATCCCTCCCTTCCCAATGCCTCTCAGGTTGTCCCCTTGCCTTCCCTCCCAGCTGCTCCCCTGTCTCATCCACCCCTCGCCTCTTTTGCTCCTGCCGCCATCGATGAAGTCAGCCTGCTGCTAGTGGCTTCCCCCCCCCCCCCCCACATCCTCTCCCTGTGATCCGGTACCTGCGAATACTCTTCGTCCCAACTTCCCTGACCTGGCCCCAGTCCTCACCTCCTTGTTCAATCTCTCCCTTTCCACAGGCATCTTCCCCAAAGCATTCAAACAGGCCACTGTACATCCCCTGCTGAAAAAACCCTCACTCGACCCATCCCTACCCTCAAACTACCGCCCAATCTCTTTCCTTCCCTATGCTTCTAAACTCCTCGAACGCCTAGTCCACCAGCGCATTACCCAATACATGAACACCAATACCCTACTTGACCCCCTACAGTCTGGATTCCGACCTGCACACTCAACTGAAACAGCCCTCGCCAAGGTGGTCAACGACCTTACCCTTGCCAGGGCCAAAGGCAGTTATTCCATCCTGCTCTTCCTTGACCTCTCTGCAGCATTTGACACTGTTGACCACTCCCTCCTCCTCCAATCACTACAGTCCATGGGCATCCATGGTCTTGCCTTGGCCTGGATCTCCTCCTACCTATCCAATCGCTCCTTCATCACTTCCTTCAATGGCTCCTCCTCAACCCCTGCCCTCCTCTCAGTTGGGGTCCCCCAGGGCTCTGTTCTAGGCCCCCTTCTTTTCTCCATATACACTTCCTCAATTGGCAAGCTTATCTCCTCCCTGGGCTTCAATTACCACCTTTATGCAGATGACACTCAGATTTACCTCCATACCCCCGATCTCTCATCCACCACCATAAACAAGGTCTCCTCGTGTCTCTCAGCAATTTCCTCCTGGATGTCAGCTAGGTTCCTAAAGCTTAACCTAGACAAAACTGAGCTCCTGATCTTTCCCCCACATGCTGCTGCACCCATCCCAGATTTCCACCTCACAATTGACAACACAACCATTGTCCCTACCTCCCAGGCCCGCTGTCTGGGTGTCACCTTGGACTCTGACCTCTCCTTCATCCCACACATCCAAAACATCACCAGAGCCTGCAATTTTCACCTCCGTAATATCTCCAAGATCCGCCCCTTCTTAACCCCGGACACGACCAAACTGCTCATCCATGCCCTCATCATCTTCCGCCTTGATTACTGTAATTCCCTCCTTTCTGGCCTCCCCCTGAAACGCACTGCCCCCCTTCAATCAGTGATGAACGCGGCTGCAAGACTCATCCATTCTTCGCACCGCTCTGCATCCACATCTCCCCTTTGTGAATCCCTGCACTGGCTCCCTATCCGTTTCAGGATAAGTTTCAAGATTCTATGCCTGGCGTATAAATCTGTGCACAAAACCTGCCCTACCTACATCTCGGAGCTTGTTCACAAGTATACACCAGGTCGCCCCCTCCGTTCCTCCAACGACCTTCGCCTCACCACCCCACGCATTTCACCCTCCCATGCCCGCCTGCAGGATTTCTCAAGAACTGCCCCCACCCTCTGGAATGCCCTTCCACCACCCATCAGACTTGCTCCCTCTTTCAACACATTCAAGCAAGCCCTCAAAACCCACCTCTTTATGATGGCCTACCCACCTCCTACCACACAGTAACTCTCTAAGGAATATTTAACAGCCCCCCCCCTAGTGTTTCCACCCCTCCCTTTAGATTGTAAGCCTCTGGCAGGGTCCTCCACTCCCTAGTGTAATCTACAGGATCATGTACTCCTGTCCTATGACAGCCTGTACTTGTATTACTGGGCCTACCTAACCAGCCCATATTGCATGATCATGTATTTTGTACAATTTGCATGTATAACTTAGTTCTATGTGTATAACCCTATGTATGTCATCCTTGTATCATTGTATATATTTATTGTCCAGCGCTGCGTAATATGTTGGCGCTTTATAAATACAATAAATAATAATAATAATAAATCACATTGAATGCTAAATTGCAGGTCCAAAGTGCTTTAAAACATCTTGCATGTGTATACATCAATCAGGGAGTGCAATTAGAGTACTGCTTCACACTGACACACCAAACTCACTGTGTAACGCACCGCAAACAGCTGTTTGTGTTGTGACGGCCATACTGGACTGGTGCGCACCATGGCGAGATTGCTCTTCCTCAGTGATACCAGGTAATGTCTGACTGCCTTATCAACTTTCGATGGTTCTTTCTCTACCATTGTTAAAGCTTACATCTATTTTTTTTAAATTACATTTTCTGCTGGCTGTTCAGTACCTGTAATGAGAATCTGTTATGGAGGGCAAGTCTGCCATTGTGAGTGACCACGGGTAATGGCCGAGGAATCAGGGTTCGATTCCGGTCCGGAGTGGGAGCCTGAGAACCGGCTACCACCACCACACACCCAAGTAAGGACCCATTTGCTGTATAAGTAATGTAACTGCCCTGACCGTGCTTTGCAGACCAGGCATCTGTGGTCAGATGGACCCTTGACCCAACGCTGTGTGCCAGAGATGACACTACTTGTCTTTAACGAGAATCTGTTATGGAGGGCAAGTCTGCCATTCATTCAACTGTGTGAAACTTTCGATGGTACTTTATCAGTAGTATGGTGACCACAGGTAATGACCGGGGAATCCTGGTTCGATTCCGGTCCGGAGTGGGAGCCTAAGAAACGGCTACCACCACCACACATCCAAGGAAGGCAGCAGGCATGCTGTGGGCAAAGGAACAGGAACGGCTACCACCACACATCCAAGGTAGGCAGCAGGCATGCTGTGGGCAAAGGAGCAGGAACGGCTACCACACATCCAAGGAAGGCAGCAGGCATGGCATGCACGTCCCAAGGTAGTGACCAAAAATAACAATACATGAGGACTTTCAAAGCCCTGCTGTATATGAGATGAATCAATTTTAAATCCTTTAATCTGTTATGGAGGGCAAGTCTGCCATCCATTCAAGTGAAAGGTATGCAGTGACTGCCAGGTATAATACAATGTGCAGTCAAAGATGCAGTGAAAGGTATGCAGTGACTGCAAACAGCTGTTTGTGTAGTGATGGCCATGCTGGACTGGTGCGCACCATGATGAAAGTGCAGGTGATGGCGGCTTTCCAGCCCATATGGTCGCCGGGCTGAGGTAGCTGAATGACAGAACAGTGACTGTCCAGCTGACCAAATTTGGTCTGCCCACAATGAAGCAACAACCTTATTATTGTGGGTGTGCCCCCCCTCCCCCGAGACACTCATATAGCCATCGGTCATTCCTTCATTGTGATACGCAAGCCCCTTCACCACGGCAAGGTAAATGTCCACAAGGGGGAATTGGCACATGTACATGCCTTTTGTTTTGTTGTTGCAACTGCAGTGCAGCCATAAAAATTAGGCAGGCATGTCCATGCACCAGAAAAACTAGTATAGCGGCCGCTGCTAGCAGCGGCCTTAAAAATTCAGGAATCCACCTGGAGTCCTGGACCCTGTTGGTGGTGGTGGAGAAGGCAGTCAAGCGGCCTGCAGGCAGAGATGCTGTGTGGGGAGCAACTTAGTCTTGGGGCAGGCAGTCACACGGCATGCAGGCAGAGATGCTGTGTCTGTGTGTGGGGACTGACTTAGTCTTCGGGCAGGCCTGAGCGTGCTTTGCAGACCAGGCATCCATGGTCAGATGGACCCTTTTCCTCAGGTGGTCATCCCATTGCAGTTTGTGCTTTTTAATCATGTGCCTTCGAAAGGTAGTTGTCCCTACGCGGGTCTTGGTCTTTCCACAGCTCAATTTTCGGTGGCAGAGAGTACAGATGGCATTGCTCTCATCTGAGGCAGACACACAAAAAAATGTCCACACCGCTGAGCCCTGGGGTGATGGCACTTTGGTGGTGGTGGCCGACTGAGTGTTGAGTGGGGTGCCAGAATCAGAGCAGGAGGAGGAAGTTATATCACGCTTCCGTGCGGAAGCTGAGAAAGATGAGGTGTTCTGTGTTAAATAGTCAACTACATCCTGACAATATTGGGGGTTGATGGCACGTGCCTTCTTCTGAACACTGTACTTTGGTCGAGGGCCGTACAAAATCACGACAGCACGACCTCAAAAAGACCTGCCAGATGGCCTGCCTCTGCCTTTTGTTTTGTCCATATTGGGGGGGATGAAGTGAAAGGTATGCACTGACTTGACTAATACAATGTGCAGTCACACAGGTGCAGATAACAGGTATGTACGGAGTGGTATATCACACTGCGTGCACTCATGTAGGTAGGTGGGTGCACTGAACACAACAGGTAAGTGGAAGCAGCAGATTTGGGCGCATGAGACAAGTGGACAAAAAGGGCGCCCCATTCACTCCCATTATAAATATCGTTTAATGGGTGCCGAATAGGGAAAAAAGGGCGCCGGAGATTATTAACGTTTTACAAACGGCGCCCGGAGATTTTTAATGTGTTATAACTGTGCTTGTGATGATTTACGTTTAGAAAATGAGCCTGTGACGAATAACGTTTATAAAAGTACTAAACATATTTATCCTATTTTTTTTTTTCCATCAATCAAAAGTTTATTGTATATAAACGACATTACAAAATAGGTACATTTAACAGTGTGTACAGAGAAATCAGCATATACATTTAGGTTACGGAGATTAGATAAGTTAGCAGTATACTTATGTATGGTGGAAGTGGATAACAAAGTTCTAATTTAGGAAGGAGTTATCATAGTCCAGTAGCATTAAGTATTATTAAGCCATCTGTCCCATACTTTATTAAACTTGGATGGGCAGTTTCTGTGTGCGTATATGAGTTTTTTATATGGGAGGCTGTTTCTGATTTTGGCTTTCCAAATGATTAAAGTTGGAAGCTTAGGGGATAGCCATCTGTAGGTAATGCATTGTTTAGCTATAAAAAGTGTTTCAGTCAAAAAGACTTTATCAAATTTAGAAACATCTTCGTCTACAAGATTAAGGAGACATAATTTAATATCCAGAGTTGCTGGTGAGCCCATGACATCATGGAGAAAGTCTACCGTTTGCTTCCAGAAGTCCAGTATTGGGGGGCAGGACCAGATAAGGTGTAGGAATGAGGGGTTGGGGCTTGAACACTTGGGGCAAGAGGAGGGGTTGGAGGTGGTGAATTTAGCGAGTCGGGCAGGGGTAAGATAGCTTTGATGTAGTGTATACAATTGAGTTAGTCTTTCTTTTATACATGGGGATACTAGTCGTGGGGTTAGCAGGCAGTCCTCCCATTCCTCCTCATCTAGTTGAACTCCAATCTGTGTCCATTTATTAAGAGAGCGGGTCAATACGGGGGCAGATTGGTGCTCAAGTAGAAGGGAGTATATTGATCCGATATGGTGTTGCATTGGACCATCTTTAAGGGATTCCATTATGAGTGATACTCCAGTAGTGGGTAGGCCGTTGGGGAATTGTGCTTTTAGCGCGTGTTTAAGCTGTAAGTATAAAAATTGAAAGATAGGAGGAAGGAGAAATCGGTTTTGTAGGGTTGGGAATGGGAGCATTGTGGCGTTGTGAATTACTTGTCCCAGGTATAAAATGCCCTTATCTGCCCATGCTGAGGAGTTAGGAAGATAGTAGAGTTCCGGAAGCAAAGGGTTTTGCCAGAGGGGGGTATGGTATTCCAGTGTTTGGGAGGGAGTTATTTTATTGGCATTTTCCCAAATTTTAGTTGCTTGTGTCAGTATTGTATTTTTGACCCCGGGCTCAGTTAAGGTACCTTTTAGCAGTGCAAAAGGTAGATTTTTGGCACGATCTTTGGCTTGGTATCCCAAAAGTTCTGGGGTTTGTAGTGAATCGGTGATAAACCAGTGTGACAATTGTTCCAGTTGTGCTGCAAGGTAGTATAAGTGTATGTCAGGGAGGGCTAAGCCTCCTGACGTCTTGGGGCATTGCAATATGTCAAATTTGAGTTTAGCTCTGGATTTGCCCCATGTAATGGAAAGTAGTAGCGACCGCAATTTTTTGAAAAAGGATTTAGGGATATAGGAAGGTGAGTTGTGGATTATGTATAGGATTTTGGGGAACAGTACCATTTTGATGAGATTTACTCTGCCTGCAACAGAAAGTGGGAGTTTGGTCCATGAGGAGAGTTTAGATTGCGTGTGTGCTAGTAGTGGGGTTACATTGTTTTCAAAATAGTCCTTCGGGGTGGCGGTTACATGGAGGTATTTGAAGTTGGAGGTTATTTGCAGAGGGCATGGAAGGGGGAGGGAGGATACCTGCGGATTGTCTAGGCCAAGTATGGCAGACTTGCTCCAGTTCACTGATATGCCCGAGTATTCACCCATTTCACAGATGAGGTCATGCAATTTTTTCAGGGAAGTATGTGGATTGGCTAAATATAGGATCATATCATCCGCATACTGGCTGAGCTTTTCTTCAACTCCACCAATATGCAGGCCTACTATTTCAGGGTCAGCTCGGATCTTGCATGCCAGGGGTTCAGCGGAAAGGGCGTATAGAAGAGGGGACAGGGGGCATCCCTGCCTTGTACCTCTGCCTATATTAAAGCTGGGGGAAACATTAGAATTAGTACAGACTTGTGCTGCTGGATTATTATAAAGTATTTGAATCCATCTAATAAAGTTGTCACCAAAACCAAAACGGGCTAAAGTTGCAAATAGGAAGGGCCACTCCACTGCATCAAAGGCTTTAGCTGCGTCAAGGGATACAATAACCCTCTCTCCTTTATTGGAGTGGTCAGCTTGTATATTAGCAAAAAGGCGTCTAATGTTTATTGAGGTTTTTTTACCTGGCATAAAGCCCGTCTGGTCTGGGTGTATGAGGGTTAAAATTACTTTATTAAGTCTGTTTGAGAGAATCTTAGCCAGTATTTTAATATCTTGGGGGAGAAGTGATATGGGGCGATATGAGTCGCACAGTGATATATCTTTACCTGGCTTGGGAATTAAAATAATTAATGCTGTACGCATAGAGGCCGGTAGTATACCAGAGTCAAATGCGTGTAGAAATGTTTGGAGCAAGGGGGGGGCTAGAATGTCTGCAAATCTTTTGAAGACCTCACCAGGTAGACCGTCTATTCCTGGGGCTTTTTTGTTAGGTAGTGAATGTATAGCAATTTCAACTTCCTCAAGTGTGATCTGGTCATCAAGCATCTCTCTATGTTCTGGAGCAAGTCTGGGGAGGTTTATTTCAGAAAGGAATATTTCTGCTTCCGTTTTAGAAAAGGTAGATTTGGGTGTGTATAGCTCTTTAAAGTATTCCGCAAATCGCTGATTAATAGCCACGGACCCCGTGATTAGATTGCCATTATTGTCTTTAATGTTTGGAATGACCCCAAGAGAGGATCTGTCATGAGCCATGCGTGCAAGTATAGTCCCGGTCCTCTCACCTTGTTCATAATAGGTTTGTTTCAGGAAGAACAGTTTAGCTTTAGTTTTTTCCTGAAGGAGATCTTTTAGTTTTACCTGTGCTTTATGCCAGTTGGCACAGTTCACCTCGGATGGTTCTGCTACATATTTATGTTCGAATATTGGAATTTGTTGTTGCAGGTCGTATATTTCTGCATTGTTTACTTTTTTGAGATGTGACACAGCACTGATCAGTATACCTCTGAGATAAGGCTTAAGACTATCCCAGATAAGTGCATAGTTATCTTCCTCTCTATGTACATGGAAGAAGTTCTGCAATTTATCTATGAGCCAATCCTCCGAGGTGAAGAGCGACAACCAGAATGGATTAAATTTCCATATGTATTGTTTAGGTACATCGAACCATTGAAGAGATAGGGTGATAGGGGAATGATCAGAAACAATCCTCGGCAGAAAGTCTACTGCATCTATTAACGGAAGGAGATTGGCTGAAACAAAAAAATAATCTAACCTGGATAAGGTCCCATATGATGAAGAGAAGCACGTATATTGTTTCCGTGTAGGGTTGCGGAGACGCCAGACGTCATGTAGTGCCAGATCCATAAGAACATTGGCAAATGAAGTTGGTTTGTTGTTTGCCGGGGGAATACGATCTAGGGCGGGATTACAAGTGGCATTGAAGTCTCCAGCCCATATATTTGGGCATCTGGGGTGGAGAGAGCTAAAGGAAATGCCTTCTTTTAGTATAGTGCATGAATAAGGTGGAGGGATGTAATAAGCAAAGATATTAATAGGTCTGGCGTCCAGCAACCCATATAGGAACACATATCTGCCGTACGGGTCTAATTTAACTTTGGTAGGAGCAAAAGGAAGAGAGCGTCTAAGGAGCACTGAAACGCCCCTGGAATACTGGGAGAAGGTAGAATGGTACGCTCTCCCAACCCAGCTACGCTCCAGCGCCCTAACTTTAGTGCCTGTCACATGAGTTTCAATTAGAATCAGGATGTCTGGTTTTAGTTTAGTGACATAGTTAAGAATTAGAGATCTTTTTATGGGGTCGTTTAAGCCCCTCACATTCCAACTTATAATTTTAATGCTTTTGTCAGAAAGTGTCATTTTGAAAGGTAGAGCAGGTAATAAAGTACAGGTCTTGCAGATGTAATCTCCAATATATGTCGTGGGATGTATACCGGGCGGACTGATTGATGAAGTAACATTTGTAGAACCAAAACGATAGCTGGATCAACGGATCCAGTAAGCCCAAACGTAAATTAACACCCTGTTCTGCTGCAACGCGCATGCAGAACCTTATACCCAACATTTATATATTAAATTAACAGAGAAAGAGGTTCAAGCGGTTCAAGGCCAATGAGCCAGACGAGCCGCCTGATCACAATTCACCTTTAGTGCCCTGTGAGGGGCCCAGAGAGCGCACAAGTAGATAAGTATTAGTAATATAGCAGTATCACCGGGGGGGTGGTAGGGCACTGAGCAAGTACCCCGTCCAGTGTATTGTGATGCGGTGAGTCTTTGTAATAAAGAAGGTATATCTGATATTGTAGGGTGTTGATGGTGGTAAAAAGAGCAAAGAGTTATGTCCAGGGGTTATGGCGCAGTGCTGTAGTTCATGCTGAGGAGCGTATCGTGGCAAGTGATTGCAAGGATAACTTTGCTCCGGATTATAGATCTTCAGAGAACGTTGGCAGTTCTGTAAATGGTATCGGGGAAGTCTAAGTGTTTTAGCAAGGTCCAACAATGTTAGTGAGATCCAATTATGAGCATGTGGATGCAAGGCTGAGAATCAGCATGGCGGGGTGCAGCACAGCATCATATTTATCCTATTTAATTAAAACATTATTTAACATTTTAACCCTTACGGTTTGTAAAACATTATTATTCACAAAATAAAGCAATCAGTACGTAACGTAAATTGCAATATATTTTTTACAATCACTATTTGTAAAACATTTCTAAAACATTATTATCCACCCCAAAAAAATATTTAAAATTTTTTATTTACATTTTTTATTTATTAATGTTTGTAAAACATTATTATCCATAGAGGGTCTTAGGTTTAGGCACCATAAAAGGGGTCTTAGGTTTAGGCACCACCAGGGGGGTCTTAGGTTTAGGCACCACCAGGGGGATCTTAGGTTTAGGCACCCCCAGGGGGGTCTTAGGTTTAGGCACCACCAGGGGGGTCTTAAGTTTAGGCACCACCAGGGGGTCTAGGGGTTAGGGATAGGTACAGGGAGGGTTCTGTGTGAGAGTAGGGTTAGGTATAGTTTTAGTACAATTTTAATAATACTAATCAACAGTTATTATGAATGTACTTATATTAATATCATTGTTATAAACAATATTTTCACATTTAATTATAATAATAAACGATAAATCAAGATTATTCATAACAATATATAATTATAATGTTTAAACAAATAATACTGTTTTTTAAAGAAACGTAATTATAAGTTTCAGTTTAGAAACAGGGAAGATTAACGTTTTAAGAATTGCCGATTTCATACACATTATTTAATGATTTATAAATTCTTAAAACACTATTTGTAAACAAAATTCTACACAATATTTCTATAAACGATAATACTGCTTATCATTCATACCCTTTTTTCCCGACGCCCTTTTTTGATGTACGGCAGGTAGGTATATGCAGTGATGGGTATTACAAATGTGCACCTGTCACAAACTAGGTAGAGTGACTGGTGGTATTAAATATCACACTGCGTACGCTCACGTAGGTATGTAGGTTAAGTGAACAACAGGTAGGTATATGCAGTGATGGGTATTATAATGTGCACCTGTCACACACAGACAGGTACCGGACAGGCACAGTGACACTGCGTGCGCTCACATAGGTAGGTGGGTGCACTGAAGTGAACAACAGGTAGGTATATGCAGTGATGGGTATTACAATGTGCACCTGTCACACACACAGGTAGTCACTGAATGTGCTGGGCCTAGCAGTGGCACACACAGTAGGAATTACCAAGGCTGTCTATGCAACACAAGTGTCTGTGGGACACACAGAAGAAAAAGAAAATCACAAGAACAAGATTAGCTCTCAAAAGAGCTGCTGAGGAGAGCTTTTTTTAGCAATAAGAATCAGCAAGGAGCAAGCTAAGAAGCCTACAAGAGCCTAACTAAGCTTTCCCTATAGGTCTCTGCACAGCAGCTCTCCCTTCTCTAATTACTGCAGGCACACAAGTGAGTGAAAAGCCTGACGCTGCCTGCCTTTTATAAGGGAGGGGGGTGGGGCTCCAGGAGGGAGTGTAGCCTGATTGGCAACAATGTGCCTGCTGACTGTGATGTAGAGGGTCAAAGTTGACCCTAATGATGCAGTATGGGGGCGAATCGAACTTCCGGAAAAGTTTGCGTTCACTTGCGAACGCAAACCACCGAAGTACGCTGGGAACCATTTGGGCCATCTCTAGTCATGAATTCAGAAATTATTGGAGTCTAGCAGGCAGCATGCCAGAAGTTGTTAGCATGAACGGCTATTGGGAGTTCTAAACCTCTATTACTCGGTTTGACAAACAATGAATGAAATCTTGAATGCCATTTGCATTGTAGAAACAAATCTTACAATCCAGTGTTGGATTCAAGCAGTATTAAATGAGACAAAAATGGTTGGAAAAAAAAAATGACACAAAAATTGACACATGCATGTAAAACATTGTGACCTAAAACTGAAAATGTATTAAAAACTTATTAGCAAAACCACCTCCCTCAAAGCGGATATCCAGCATAAAGCAAATTCTAAAGCTATGTACTCACCACGCAATGCAGAGTGATAGATCCACCACCATCTCCCTAACGGCAAGCGATCCCCCGATCCATCTTCCTCCATCTTCTGGCAGGCAGATATGCGCAATGTTACACGATGGTCACAACTAGACTTCAAGCGATCACAGGATTTTATCTTAACCACTTTGTCCACTGCTACAGTATATCTACGTCATCTATGGCACCCTCCAAGCCACCATGACGTAGATATACTGACTTGCTTGCAGCCCTGCTGTGCAGGACCGGGTGCGCTTCAGAGCGCACCCCCCGGCACTGTCAACTGCCTTACTAATTGGTGAAAGGGAAAATGTTCCCCCCCCCCCCCCCCGCGGATGAACGATCACCACTGTAGTAAACAGCGGTGATCTTTCATCTCTCCCCCTCTGCGCCAGATCGATAAAAAAATGCCCCTGCAAGGATAATATCTCACCTTACCTGGTTTCTGTGATCATCCTTCAGCCCCAGCTTCCATTCACCGTGGAGCACGCAGCCCTGTGATGCCGAGCATCCGGGTCCCGGCTTGATGACGTCATCAAGCCGGGACCCGGTGTTCGGTATCACAGGGCTGAGTGCAGTGCGTTGAATGGAAGCTGGGGCTGAAGGATGATCACAGGAACCAGGTAAGGTGAGATATTCTGCTTGCAGGGGCATTTTTTTTATCGATCTGGCCACGGAGGGGGCAGAGTAGTAAGGGGGGGGGCACATCTGGCTACCCATAACGGAGGGTGGGGTAGTGTTCTGAAAGGGGGGGTTTGAAATTTATTTTGGGGCCCATCAGGGTAACAGGGGTTGGGGAATTAATAATGGGGGGCACATCTGATGGTCCTGGGGGCCATTACCTAACACTGGGGGCACATTTGGCTATAATGGGGAGGGGGCGCTAATCCTGGGGGCACATCTGGCTACAATGGGGAACACTGATCCCGGGGACACATCTTGCTATAATGGTGGGCCCTATTCAGAGGGGCGCATCTGTCTATATGGGGGGCTAGCAAATACGGGGGACAGATCTGGCTATACTGGGGGGCTGATATTGGGGGGCACATCTGGCTATACGGGGGGGGGCTGATACTGGGGACACGCCTGGCTATCTATCCTTGGGGGATATAATACTGGTGGCATGTTTGTTATGTACTGTAGCATTTTTCATTTTTTACTAGAATTGGTGAAACCTAAGGATTAATGCAATTTTTCATTTCCCCCCTCTTTTTCCCATTAAAATGCATAGAATTTTTTTTTCTTGGGTCAAAATACCCCCCTATGAAAGTCCAGTATGTCCTGAAAAAAAACAAAACCTAGATCATTTAGGTGTCGTGAGTAGGGATAAAGTTATGGCTGTTTAAATAGGGACATGGTGAAAGCGTCAAAACTGCTCTGGTCCATAAGGGGAAAAGAAGGTCTGGATGCGAAGTGGTTAAAGATCCAATCAGTGACAGTCTTTATCGCCGTGCAATGCTAGCCACTGTTTGTGTAATCGTGCGCTTGCACTCATGTCGCTAGATCGTGTAAACAACCACTCGTCGCTCCGGAAAAATTATCAGAAAAATTGTAAGGTGGGTACGGGCCTCATGGATCTTCTTCTCCTATAAACTTCTTTGATAATTTTGTGTTAATATTTAGTGTCACTGTTAATTTTAAGCATTATGTGATTCTGCTTTAACCACTTCCCGACCGCCCACTACACAGGGGCGGCGGGGAAGTGGAGCCCTGCAGGACGGCCTCACCCACAGAGGCGGCGGTCCATTTAAGGGCATGGGCGGAGCGATCGCGTCATCCGTGACGCGATCCTCCGCCGGCGCCTGTCACCGCTCGCTCGCCGCAACATCCCGCCGGCTATACGGAAGCGCCGGCGGGATGTTAACCCCGCGATCGCCGCATACAAAGTGTATAATACACTTTGTAATGTTTACAAAGTGTATTATACAGGCTGCCTCCTGCCCTGGTGGTCCCAGTGTCCGAGGGACCACCAGGGCAGGCTGCAGCCACCCTAGTCTGCACCCAAACACACTGATTTCTCCCCCCCCTGCCCCAGATCGCCCACAGCACCCATCAGACCCCCCCCTGCCCACCCCCCAGACCCCTGTTTGCACCCAATCACCCCCCTAATCACCCATCAATCACTCCCTGTCACTATCTGTCAACGCTATTTTTTTTTTATCCCCCCCCTGCTCCCTGCCCCCTCCTGATCACCCCCCACCCCTCAGATTCTCCCCAGACCCCCCCCCCTAGACCCCCCCCCTGTTTACTGTATGCATCTATCCCCCTGATCACCTGTCAATCACCTGTCAATCACCTGTCAATCACCCATCAATCACCCATCAATCACCCGTCAATCACCCCCTGTCACTGCCACCCATCAATCAGCCCCTAACCTGCCCCTTGCGGGCAATCTGATCACCCCCCCACACCAATAGATCGCCCACAGATCCGACATCAGATCACCTCCCAAATCCATTGTTTACATCTATTCTCTCCTCTAAACACCCACTAATTACCCATCAATCACCCATCAATCACCCCCTATCACCACTTGTCACTTTTACCTATCAGATCAGACCCTAATCTGCCCCTTGCGGGCACCCAATCACCCGCCCACACGCTCAGATTGCCCTCTGACCCCCCCTTATCAATTCACCAGTGCATTAATTACATCTGTTCTTCCCTGTAATAACCCACTGATCACCTGTCAATCACCTGCCAATCACCTATCACCCATCAATCACCCCCTGTCACCCCCTGTCACTGCCACCCATCAATCAGCCCCTAACCTGCCCCTTGCGGGCAATCTGATCACCCACCCACACCATTAGATCGCCCGCAAACCCGCCGTCAGATTACCTCCCAAATGTATCGTTTACATCTGTTATCTTCTCTAAACACCCACTAATTACCCATCAATCACCCCCTATCACCACCTGTCACTGTTACCTATCAGATCAGACCCTAATCTGCCCCTTGCGGGCACCCAATCACCCGCCCACACGCTCAGATTGCCCTCTGACCCCCCCTTATCAATTCACCAGTGCATTAATTACATCTGTTCTTCCCTGTAATAACCCACTGATCACCTGTCAATCACCTGCCAATCACCTATCACCCATCAATCACCCCCTGTCACCCCCTGTCACTGCCACCCATCAATCAGCCCCTAACCTGCCCCTTGCGGGCAATCTGATCACCCACCCACACCATTAGATCGCCCGCAAACCCGCCGTCAGATTACCTCCCAAATGTATCGTTTACATCTGTTATCTTCTCTAAACACCCACTAATTACCCATCAATCACCCCCTATCACCACCTGTCACTGTTACCTATCAGATCAGACCCTAATCTGCCCCTTGCGGGCACCCAATCACCCGCCCACACGCTCAGATTGCCCTCAGACCCCCCCCCCTTATCAATTCGCCAGTGCATTAATTACATCTGTCCTTCCCTGTAATAACCCACTGATCACCTGTCAATCACCTGCCAATCACCTATCACCCATCAATCACCCCCTGTCACTGCCACCCAACAATCAGCCCCTAACCTGCCCCTTGCGGGCAATCTGATCACCCACCCACACCAATAGATCGCCCGCAGATCCGACATCAGATCACCACCCAAGCGCAGTGTTTCCATCTATTCTCTCCTCTAAACACCCACTAATTACCCATCAATCACCCATCAATCACTCCCTATCACCACCTGTCACTGTTACCTATCAGATCAGACCCTAATCTGCCCCTTGCGGGCACCCAATCGACCGCCTACACGCTCAGATTGCCCTCAGACCCCCCCTTATCAATTCGCCAGTGCAATATTTACATCTGTTCTCCCCTGTAATAACCCACTGATTACCTGTCAATCACCTATCAATCACCCATCAATCACCCCCTGTCACTGCCACCCATCAATCACCCCCTGTCACTGCCACCCATCAATCACCCGCTGTCACTGCCACCCAATCAGCCCCTAACCTGCCCCTTGCGGGCAAACTGATCACCCACCCACACCAATAGATCGCCCGCAGATCCGACATCAGATCACCACCCAAGCGCAGTGTTTCCATCTATTCTCTACCCTAAACACCCACTAATTACCCATCAATCACCCCCTGTCACTGCTACCTATCAGATTAGACCCCTATCTGCCCCTAGGGCACTCAATCACCCGCCCACACCCTCAGAATGCCCTCAGACCCCAGCCCTGATCACCTCGCCAGTGCATTGCTTGCATCCATTCCCCCCTCTAATCACACCTTGAGACACCCATCAATCACCTCCTGTCACCCCCTAGCACACCTACCCATCAGATCAGGCCCCAATTTGCCCCGTGTGGGCTCCTGATCACTCGGCCAAACCCTCAGACCCCCTTCCGATCACCTCCCCAGTGCATGGATTGCATCTATTTTCCCCTCTAACCACCCCCTGAGACACCCATCAATCACCTCCTGTCACCCCCCTAGCACTCCTATCCATCAGATCAGGCCCAATACAACCTGTCATCTAAAAGGCCACCCTGCTTATGACCGGTTCCACAAAATTCGCCCCCTCATAGACCACCTGTCATCAAAATTTGCAGATGCTTATACCCCTGAACAGTCATTTTGAGACATTTGGTTTCCAGACTACTCACGGTTTTGGGCCTGTAAAATGCCAGGGCGGTATAGGAACCCCACAAGTGACCCCATTTTAGAAAAAAAAGACACCCCAAGGTATTATGTTAGGTGTATGACGAGTTCATAGAAGATTTAATTTTTTGTCAAAAGTTAGCGGAAATTAATTTTTATTGTTTTTTTTTCACAAAGTGTCATTTTTCACTAACTTGTGACAAAAAATAAAATCTTCTATGAACTCGCCATACACCTAACGGAATACCTTGGGGTGTCTTCTTTCTAAAATGGGGTCACTTGTGGGGTTCCTATACTGCCCTGGCATTTTAGGGGCCCTAAACCGCGAGGAGTAGTCTAGAAAACAAATGCTTCAAAATGACCTGTGAATAGGACGTTGGGCCCCTTAGCGCACCTAGGCTGCAAAAAAGTGTCACACATGTGGTACCGCCGTACTCAGGAAAAGTAGTATAATGTGTTTTGGGGTGTATTTTTACACATACCCATGCTGGGTGGGAGAAATTTCTATGTAAATGGACAATTGTGTGTAAAAAAAATTAACAAATTGTCATTTACAGAGATATTTCTCCCACCCAGCATGGGTATGTGTAAAAATACACCCCAAAACGCATTATACTACTTCTCCTGAGTACAGCGGTACCACATGTGTGGCACTTTTTTACACCCTAAGTACGCTAAGGGGCCCAAAGTCCAATGAGTACCTTTAGGATTTCACAGGTCATTTTGCGACATTTGGTTTCAAGACTACTCCTCACGGTTTAGGGCCCCTAAAATGCCAGGGCAGTATAGGAACCCCACAAATGACCCCATTCTAGAAAGAAGACACCCAAAGGTATTCCGTACGGAGTATGGTGAGTTCATAGAAGATTTTATTTTTTGTCACAAGTTAGCGGAAAATGACACTTTGTGAAAAAAAACTATTAAAATCAATTTCCGCTAACTTGTGACAAAAAAATAAAAACTTCTATGAACTCACCATACTCCTAACGGAATACCTTGGGGTGTCTTCTTTCTAAAATGGGGTCATTTGTGGGGTTCCTATACTGCCCTGGCATTTTAGGGGCCCTAAACCGTGAGGAGTAGTCTTGAAACGAAATTTCTCAAAATGACCTGTGAAATCCTAAAGGTACTCATTGGACTTTGGGCCCTTTAGCGCAGTTAGGGTGCAAAAAAGTGCCACACATGTGGTATCGCCGTACTCAGGAGAAGTAGTATAATGTGTTTTGTGGTGTATTTTTACACATACCCATGCTGAGTGGGAGAAATATCTCTGTAAATGGACAATTGTGTGTAAAAAAAATTAACAAATTGTCATTTACAGAGATATTTCTCCCACCCAGCATGGGTATGTGTAAAAATACACCCCAAAACACATTATACTACTTCTCCTGAGTACGGCAATACCACATGTGTGGCACTTTTTTGCAGCCTAACTGCGCTAAGGGGTCCAAAGTCCAATGAGCACCTTTAGGCTTTACAGGGGTGCTTACAATTTAGCACCCCCCAAAATGTCAGGACAGTAAACACACCCCACAAATGATCCCATTTTGGAAAGTAGACCCTTCAAGGTATTCAGAGAGGGGCATGGTGAGTCCGTGGCAGATTTCATTTTTTTTTGTCGCAAGTTAGAAGAAATGGAAACTTTTTTTTTTTTTTTTTTTTCTCACAAAGTGTCATTTTCCGCTTACTTGTGACAAAAAATAATATCTTCTATGAACTCACTATGCCTCTCAGTGAATACTTTGGGATGTCTTCTTTCCAAAATGGGGTCATTTGGGGGGTATTTATACTATCCTGGAATTCTAGCCCCTCATGAAACATGACAGGTGGTCAGAAAAGTCAGAGATGCTTGAAAATGGGAAAATTCACTTTTGGCACCATAGTTTGTAAACGCTATAACTTTTACCCAAACCAATAAATATACACTGAATGGGTTTTTTTTTATCAAAAACATGTTTGTCCACATTTTTCGCGCTGCATGTATACAGAAATTTTACTTTATTTGAAAAATGTCAGCACAGAAAGTTTAAAAAATCATTTTTTTGCCAAAATTCATGTCTTTTTTGATGAATATAATAAAAAGTAAAAATCGCAGGAGCAATCAAATAGCATCAAAAGAAAGCTTTATTAGTGACAAGAAAAGGAGCCAAAATTCATTTACTTGGTAGGTTGTATGAGCGAGCAATAAACCGTGAAAGCTGCAGTGGTCTGAATGGAAAAAAAGTGGCCGGTCCTTAAGGGGTAGAAAGCCCTAGGTCCTCAAGTGGTTAACCTTCCTGGTGGTAACCCCGCGCAGGAGGTTTTCTCCGATCGCTGCTGCCCCGCGCCGATTCGACGCTATCCGCCGCGCCGCCCCCCCCCCCCCCCCCCAGACCCCTTGTGCAGCCTGGCCTATCAGCGCCAGGAAGCGCTGAGGGGTGGATCGCTACATGATTTTTAAAAAAATTACAAAAAACGTCTGCGCTGCCCCCTGGCGGTTTTTAATAGACCGCCAGGAGGGTTAAAGTGGATCCGAGATGAACTTTTATTCATTGCATAATTGTGTTCCTTACATATAGTTTATAGGGCATTCCTCAAGCAAAATACTTTTTTTTGTTTTAATACTCTAATTCCCTATAAACTAAACAAGCCTTGCCCTCAGCTTCTCCAAAACGCCAAGGCACTCAGACCCATGTAGCAAGGGCTTATGGGAGCTCAGTCTGGGCAGAAGGAGGAAGAGGTTACTAGCCAGAGATTTCAGAGGCAGAGGGGAGGGAGAGTGAACTTTTCACAGGCTGAGGGGTGGAGATGCAGTTGCAGATTACCTGTGTAATGATGACAATCATAACATGGCTGCCCTCATTGTATCACAGGAATAAATCATCATAAACTGTTGAAGCTGTATGCAGCTAGATTTGCTGTGTAAACTTTAGATTAGCTATATAGACAAGTTACTTGTTATAGTTAGTTTTTCATCTCGGATCTGCTTTAAGCTAGATTTGCAAGTATGCGGTACATTGCATTCCTTGCAAAAACAGCAACACAACAGAACGGAAAAGTCTCATTGCATTTTATTCTCCACAGGGAATTTACAAGCTCAAATCTGGACAGTTCTTCCTTTCTACACTGTGTAACATGCCTCTGCAATACATGTTATGTGGGTGTGAGGGATGGAAATCCTACAAGTTCCCTCTGGGGACTATGCTGCCGTACGGCCAGTGTAACACAGGGTAAAGTGTACCTCTTCCTTTTAGTGGGAGAATATTTGTGTTCTTGTTGATGCTAGTTGGGGGGGGGGGGGGTGGGGGGGGGCGGGGATGGTGATAGAGGGACTTGGGCAGTGAAATATACAAACTGGCCATGTGGGAATAGGTATCTGTGAATAAGTCCATGCTTTTCCACATGATGTTCCTTAGTCTGTTGCCATCTGCCCTTCTGGGAAAAGGTCTGGCAGCACTCTTGTTGCAAACAGGCCAATAAGCTGCAGAGAGCAAACAGATGAGGTGAAAGTGTTTTTGAAAAGTGTAATAGTAAAACTACAGGTAGTAGTATCACCTGGAAATATCACTTTTTGACACAAATGGTGCACAAGATACAGAGAGAATGGAAAGAATGGAAAGAATATAGGGCAAAGAAAGTTGGTTTCCTTATCATTGACCACATTTTCTTCAGGAAGACCATGGTAAGGCAGGAACTACAGCAGAAACTAAAACATGCACATGACGGGGTGATTTTGCAGTACAGCCTGGTTGTCCAACCCTAGACACCAAAATCACATTGCTGCACAACAGTTTATGCTGTGAAGAATTGAGGACCTCAAAGGACAGTACAAACACAGGAGGATTATTGTGCACAGGTACTGTACAAGTGTACATAGGTTCATCCATGTCTCAATATTAAAGACATTAAAAGGGAGTAGGTAGCTATATTCAGTAATTGCTTTACCAGCATTCCCACTCCATACAAGCTCCAGAATAGGTTAATGGTGGGTATGGAGCTTTCAGAATAGACATCCTTGTAACAACAGAGTCTGTATACTATATACAGATCTACCAGCCCGAATGTAGATTAAAATGTGGCAGAGTTGGATACCAATCTTATGTATTGCCAGACCTCTGGTTTCCTCCCTATTCCTTTAGACTGTAAACTAACAAGGGCAGAATTTTCTCCTTTTTGTGTCTTGGAAGTTGATGGTTATTGTATTAATCACAATTGGTCATTAACAATTATGTTTACCCCTTCTGTATTATGTACTAAGGCCTGTACTTTTTTATATACTAATGTCTGTAGTTGTATTTATCCATGTTTGTTTGTACATCACTACAGAGAAGGACATAAGGGGTTAACACTTAAAAAAAAAATGTTTCCCCTCTCTAAATACGATAATCTAATTTTCCTTAGCCATAAAAAAAGTAAAATCCGGAAATTGTACAGAGTGGAGAAGGGGAGTTGGGTAAAGCTTTCATCTTGCATAAACAAGTAAAATATATGTGTGGGAGATAGCGGAGGATGAAGTAATTGTACATGGGTAATAATAATGATAAATTAATTGGCAACACTTTACTCAGAAATGCTTCCTTAAAGCGGCCCCAAACTAAACATTTTTTTTATTAAAAATATTTAGTTGCACCACTCTGACACATACAAAGATAAATAAACACTCCTTCAAACCTATGAGCATTTCAGTGCATGCTTTTCACCCTTCTCTTTTCATAACTAGGGTTATACTGGGGGCAGCCATTAGCAATTCCTCCATTGCCGGACACCAACTACTTCACCAGTTTGCCGGATTTTGTCCTGGCAATTTGAAAGGAAGGGAGGGGTTCCTCCAATAAATGTAAAATATTTTATACTTGTCATCATGCAGCTGAAAAAAGGCTGATATTTATTATTATAATTTAGAAAATAGATTTTATTTCTGAAATCTTGTATTTTTAATTTGGGTCCACTTTAACTACTTCACAACTGAGGGGTTTTACCCCTTGAGCACCAGAGCAATTTTCACCTTTCAGCGCTCCTTCCATTAATTTGTCTATAACTTTACCATTACTTATCGCAATGAAATGAACTATATCTTGTTTTTTTCGCCACCAATTAGGCTTTCTTTAGGTGGGACATTATGCCAAGAATTATTTTATTCTAAATGTGTTTTAATGGGAAAATAGGAAAAATGTGGGAAAAATCATTATTTTTCAGTTTTTAGCCATTATAGTTTTTAAATAATGCATGCTACTGTAATTAAAATCCATGAAATGTATTTGCCCATTTGTCCCGGTTATTACACCATTTAAATTATGTCCCTATCACAATGTTTGGCGCCAATATTTTATTTGGAAATAAAGGTGCATTTTTTCCAGTTTTGTATCCATCCCTAATTACAAGCCCATAGTTTATAAAATAACAGTGTTATATCCTCTTGACATAAATATTTAAAGAGTTCAGTCCCTAAGGTAACTATTTATGTATTTTTTTATTACAAAAAACAAAACAAAAAAATGGGGAGTGTGGGAGTTAATGAGGTAATTTATAATGTAACACTGTGTATTTATATATGAAAAATGTTTTTGGGTGTAGTTTTACTATTTTCTCTATTACAGTAATTTTTTGTGCAAGCGTTCTGTAAGCATAGGAAGTACGCTTACAGGAAGTACAATGATGCTGGGAAAATCACAATGATCGCGCTGCTTCTCATAGAAGCAGCCGATTATTGCTGGGGGGCTTAGATCAACAAACGGGAACGGTATTTCCCGTTCATTGATCTCCGGGCAAGCGGGCGGCGGTGTGCACAAGCGTGGGAGCACGCGCACGAGCGAGCGGGAGCGCAGACAGCTGCGGTAGCGGCGGAGGGTGCGTGTATCTACACCCCTGGTGGGGAAAGGGTGTTAAAAGTGGCGTAGATACATGCACCCGCGGTGGTAAAGTGGTTAATCTGAGATGCACACACTGTCCATGATATCGTCAATATAAACACACTGGTCTTTTAGAACTGCATAGATACATCTGAATATAGTCTTCTTGAACTCATAATACAGTGATGTGAAAAACTATTTGCCCCCTTCCTAATTTCTTATTCTTTTGCATGTTTGTCACACTTAAATGTTTCTGCTCATCAAAAACCGTTAACTATTAGTCAAAGATAACATAATTGAACACAAAATGCAGTTTTAAATTATGGTTTTTATTATTTAGTGAGAAAAAAAACTCAAAACCTACATGGCCCTGTGTGAAAAAGAAATTGCCCCCTGAACCTAACAACACCTTTAGCAGCAATAACTGCAATCAAGCGTTTGCGATAACTTGCAATGAGTCTTTTACAGCGCTCTGGAGGAATTTTGGCCCACTCATCTTTGCAGAATTGTGGTAATTCAGCTTTATTTGAGGGTTTTCTAGCATGAACCGCCTTTTTAAGCTCATGCCACAACATCTCAATAGGATTCAGGTCAGGACTTTGACTAGGCCACTCCAAAGTCTTCATTTTGTTTTTCTTCAGCCACTCAGAGGTGGATTTGCTGGTGTGTTTTGGGTCATTGTCCTGCTGCAGCACCCAAGATCACTTCAGCTTGAGTTGACGAACAGCTGACCGGACATTCTCCTTCAGGATTTTTTGGTAGACAGTAGAATTCATGATTCCATCTATCACAGCAAGCCTTCCAGGTCCTGAAGCAGCAAAACAACCCCAGACCATAACCCTACCACCACCATATTTTACTGTTGGTATGATGTTCTTTTGCTGAAATGCTGTGTTACTTCTACGCCAGATGTAACGGGACACATACCTTCCAAAAAGTTCAACTTTTGTCTCGTTGGTCCACAAGGTATTTTTCCAAAAGTCTTGGCAATCATTGAAATGTTTTTTAGCAAAATTGAGACGAGCCTTAATGTTCTTTTTGCTTAAAAGTGGTTTGCGCCTTGGATATCTGCAGTGCAGGCCGTTTTTGCCCAGTCTCTTTCTTATGGTGGAGTCGTGAACACTGACCTTAATTGAGGCAAGTGAGGCCTGCAGTTCTTTATATGTTGTCCTGGGGTCTTTTGTGGCCTCTCGGATGAGTTTTCTCTGCGCTCTTGGGGTAATTTTGGTCGGCTGGCCACTCCTGGCAAGATTCATCACTGTTCCATGTTTTTGCCATTTGTGGATAATGGCTCTCACTGTGGTTCGCTGGAGTCCCAAAGCTTTAGAAATGGCTTTATAACCTTTACCAGACTGATAGATCTCAATTACTTTTGTTCTCATTTGTTCCTGAATTTCTTTGGACCTTGGCATGATGTCTAGCTATTGAGGTGCTTTTGGTCTACTTCTCTGTGTCAGATAGCTCCTGATTTCTTGATTGAAACAGGTGTGGCAGTAATCAGGCCTGGGGGTGACTACAGAAATTGAACTCAGGTGTGATAAACCACAGTTAAGTTATTTTTTAACAAGGGGGGCAATCACTTTTTCACACAGGGCCATGTAGATTTGGAGTTTTTTTTCTCACTAAATAATAAAAACCATCATTTAAAACTGCATTTTGTGTTCAATTATGTTATCTTTGACTAATAGTTAACGGTTTTTGATGAGCAGAAACATTTAAGTGTGACAAACATGCAAAAGAATAAGAAATCAGGAAGGGGGCAAATAGTTTTTCACACCACTGTATGTCATATTGAGTATGGAGAAATGGAGAGTTACTTAAAACCAGGTGACTTATAACAAATCAGGTAAATTATAAATCTACCTAGGGCTGTGTGCCATCATTTACTTATTACATTTACACCACTATAAGCCACTTTCATTTAAAATGGAAGCCATTTTCATTTACAAACAGGCAGAAACAGTTTATAATGAGGAATTTTAGATAATGAAAGGATCCCAGCTTGTTTGATAGTTGGGACAGAACAACATCTCTGTACATGTTTATTTGCAGAATGCTATTACTACTATGAAAAGGATGTGAGATCCTTTTAGAAATCTCCATGGGTTTCATTCACTGAGTTCTGAAAGATCCTTGACTGAAATGCACTTCTAGTCTTAACTGAATGCAGCAATGGATGTGAACCTGGCGCGTAGAGGTGGCAGCATGTGTCTGTGTGTGCTTCCATGGAAGTAGGATCCTCTTATGTTGTTCCAGTAGCCTTCAAACTAGCCACTTCCCACATGTGGCTACAAGTTGACCTTACCTCACATTCTAAATCTAATAGATAATAGGGCCTAGACCAGGGCTGGGCAAAGTACGACCCGTGGGTGTTATAAAGGTGGCCCACTGCTAACAGGCAGGATTCTCCTCCCTCCATCCTTTTAAAGTTAAACAACACAAAGAACTCACCCAAACAAACACTTGTTCCAGCAGTGAACTCTATGGCAATGGTGGCATCATGCGATTTGCCGTCATTACGTATCAGCGTGTAAAGATAGCCCGAACGGTTCGCCCGGTGGGTAGTTCGTGCAGATTTCAGCTATCCGCACCCGCGGTGGGTGGTGGATAGTGGGTAGTATACCTCGTCATTGGGCTAAACTTTGACCCTCTACATCACAGTCAGCAGACACATGGCAGCCAATCAGGCTGCACTCCCTCCTGGACCCCTGCCCCCCTATAAAAACGCAGCAGCGTCGGGCATTTTCTCACTCTCTGTCTGCTGTTGTAGTGAGAGGAAGGGAGAGGCTTTGCTCGAGACATAGGGATAGCGTTAGTTATGCTCTTGTTAGCTTGCTCCTTGCTGAAATGTGTTGATGAAAGCACCCCAAAAAAGCTCTTTTGAGGGTTAATATTCTTCTCATGTGTTTTTTTTGTGTGTGTGACACTGACACTGCAGAGATACAACCCTGTCTGTCTTACTCACAGCTGACCCTTGCTGTACTGTGCTAACTAGGCCCAGCACACTGTATTATACCAGTGCATATGTTTCCACTGTATTTGTGTGATTTAACTTACTATACCATAGCTCTCTTTGTGGGTGACTCACTGCATGGATACAGCCCACAGTCTCAGCTGGCCCTTGCTATAGTCCACCAGCACACTGTATTGCCACCAGTGCATATCTTTCCACTGTATTTGTGTGATATAAATTACTATACCATTGCTCTCTTTGTGGGTGACACTCCGTAGATACAGCCTGCAGTTGCCAGCTGGCCCTTGCTGTACTGTGCCAGGCCCAGCACACTGTATTATACCAGTGCATATCTTTCCACTGTATTTGTGTGATTTAACTTACTATACCATAGCTCTCTTTGTGGTTGACACTACATAGATAAAGCGCACATTGAGACAGGGACATTTAGCTAGGCTGATTTTTATTGCTGAAAGCACCTCAAAACAAAAGCCCCTTTGAGGGCTCATATTGTTCTATTCTTTTTTGTGTGTGTGTGTGTGTGAGAGACACTGCATACAAGCCAGTCCACAGTCATTGCTGGGCCTTGCAAAACTCCTTGCATCTATCTATTACAAGCCAGCACACGGTCTATCATCATAAGCAGTGCTTTGCTTGCAACTGTATCTGTTATTGATATCTGTGTGGATTAAAAACTGCATACAGGCCACAGTCAGTTGCTGGCCCTTGTAGTTCTATTATACTCTTCTAACTATTGCAAATAATCCAGCACACTGTGTATCTAGGGTTGCCAGGTCGGCTGATGGAGAAAACCAGACAGGGGGTGGAGTTAGGGGTGGAGTTAGGGGCGGAGTCAGAAGCACACTTTTATGTAGAGTAGGGCTAAGCAAAGGGCTTTTAAAAAAAAAAATTTATAGTATTTATATCGCACTGACATCTTCTGCAGCACATTACAGAGTACATAGCCATGTCACTAACTGTCCTCACCAGTAGTACTGGTCCAGTGCACATAAGAGACAGTTTTTCACCAGTAACTGCACATAAGAGACAGCTTTTCACCAGTAAATGCACATTATAAGAGACACCTTTTCGCCAGTAAATGCACATACTAAGAGACAGCTTTTCCCCAGTAAATGCACAAGAGACAGCTTTTCACCAGTAAATGCACATAATAACACACAGCTTTTCACCAGTAAATGCACATAATAAGAGACATAGTTATGATATCCTTTTGATCTTGAGCACATAGCTTGCCTGAGTGTATGTTGCCTGGTTCTTCTACAGCAAACCCTGAGTGCCTGCCAAACTCCCTGTACATTTTGCATCATCCCTACTCCTCTGCGGCATTGAGCACCGGATATGTCTGCTTCTGAAGAGGATAGCCCCCCTGAAGATTTAGACATCACTGACCAGCCAGACAACGTGCATGGTGATCATGTCACAGCAGGGAGGTCCGATCTGACCAGTTTTTTTTACCAATGCTGGTGGATCTAGCAGTTCTAACAGTCTAGTGGGTGCCAAGGTGCTGGAACAAAATCTGGGGAGACTCTGCGAAAGAGAGGTGGGAGTCTTCTGGACGGTGACCGCCCTAGAGAGATATAAGGGAGAGCAATTGGTGGCCAGGGGCTTCAGGAGATATCAAGATCCATCTGAATACAGGCAAGACCCTAAATTCATTGAAATTTGGAAGCAGGAGTTTCTTGAGCACTCTGCACGCCTCCAAGATATTGTGTTGAATAGAAGTAAAGTAGAATTGGAATTGCTAACTGCGGCCATTTCTGAGAATAAAGCCGAGTATAAGAAACTTGTCACTGAGGAGCACTTTAAAACTACCATTGATAAAATTGATAAAAAGCTAGCACATGTTCAAGACAACATAAAAGCACGCAAGCTACATAAATTCCTTCGTGATAAGGAAGATTACAAATTTGGCAGAATCTTCTCTTGGGTACAGGTCCCTGGCTCTAAACCGAAGGGAAATCCAGCGACACCTAGAAAGCCTAAAGGTTATTGGACCACTGATTCAGAATCCAGTGGAGAGGACACCCCCAAACCACGTCCAAAACAGAATCCCAAAAAAACAGCCCCCACTAATCCCACTGACGTCCCTTTAGGCGGCGCATCAGGCGCGGAAAGGGGAGAGGGAAGAGAGAGAAGGGTCACTTGGGAAGACAAACCGAGAGGGAGAGGAAAGAAGAGGAAAGCAATCTAACTGCAATCATGCCTTCCAACACTAAGTCAAGCCTCGTCAATTTAACCTCAGTGGAGCTACCTGAAGGAGTAGAAAGCCTACTAAACAAAGGACTAAATTTCTCTCTAACCCAGCAATTCAGCTATTCACAATTCAAGGTGGATCTTTACAAAGGAGTGAGAAAATTAAACATCCAACACCATTTTGGAAAGAAAGAAACGGAAGGGACTACACCTTTGCTGCGCCCCCAGGGGGTTGAAACAACACATGTGGGCGCACTAGGATTCAGTCCATCAGGATCCTGGAATGATAGAGAACTTGGAGAGATCACAGCCCTGAACGAACTTATGGCTGAGTCAGCTTTGGTTGAAGTACCATCGCATGACAATGCAAGGTTTAAACCTTGTAGATCCATATTGCCTTTTCCCACACAAGCAGGTTCCTGCATTGATCTATTTGAAAAACAGATAGACAGTGAACTGAAGGCCTTAGTCTATCCTGACACAATTCAAAATCTTACTCCTGCTGAAAATAGAGCTTTGCATTGGCTAAAGAATCGCCCTGATTTAACAATTCGTAAAGCAGACAAAGGGGGATCTGTTGTTCTCCTCTCAACTGAGAAATACAAAGCGGAGGCCTTAAGACAGCTATCAGACATTACCACCTATAGACCCCTAAAAGGAGACCACACGGTTAGCTATCATTCTGCCCTGAGGTCACTCCTTCGAAGAGGGGCAGAACAAGGCTTTCTCACACATGATCTGGCTAATAACCTCTTACCTTCTTTTCCAGTCAAACCAGTCTGGTATTGTCTACCCAAAATACACAAGTCCGTGACCGATCCTCCGGGTCGACCCATCGTGTCGGGCCTGGGATCAGTCACGGAAAGATTGTCCAGGTACCTGGACCACGTCCTTCGACCGCTTCTGTCACTTATACCTTCCCATTTGAGTGACACAATTGATGTATTGGGGGGCCTGGGGTCCCCGCCGTGGTGTAAAGGGGACCTGTTGGTGACCATAGACGTCACCAGCCTCTACAGTAGAATACCACACACTGACGGTATTTGTGCCGTGAGATTGTACCTGGATAGAGGCAAAACAGATACTTCTTATAATACCTTTATATGTGAATGTTTGGAGTTTGTCCTTACACATAATGCCTTTCTCTTTGGCGATGCATGGTACCAGCAGGTCTCGGGCACCGCGATGGGGACCCCAGTAGCCTGTACATATGCTAATCTGTTTTTGGGTGCTTGGGAGGAAGTATACATCCACTCCCCCAGGAATCCATACCGATCGGCTTTGAGGATGTGGTCCAGGTACGTGGACGATGTCCTGGCCTTTTGGTCAGGAGGAGTGTCACTCCTTGAAGACTTTTTAGTATACTTGAACCAAAACGAAGTTAACATGCAGTTCACCATGGAATGGTCCACAGAAAACGTGTGCTTTCTGGATCTAGAGTTATGTATTACCCCACAAGGAATCATGACGAAAGGCTATCGGAAGCCAACAGCGTCTAATACCATTTTACACTCTAACAGTTATCACCCTAAACATGTCACGGAATCCCTCCCCTATGGCCAATTCCTGCGTCTTCGTAGGAACAACACCAGACTGGAGGATTTTCTCCACCAGTCTGGTGAATTGAAGCAGAGACTCTTGGCTAGAGGCTATAATGAGCGTAGTCTAGATCTTGCCATTAAGAGGGCCACCGACAGAGATAGGATGGACTTAGTCACGAGAAAAAAGCGTAGGGAACCCTCTAGAGAAACGAGTGTCTTCTCTTTTGAATTTTCCCCCATGGCCAAACAGATTCAGTGGGCCTTTAGCAAAAATTGGTCACTCCTGTTAGAAGACCCCATCCTAAAAGATAGATTACCTGCTAAACCTATGACAGCCTTTAAAAGAGCACCCACTATTGGTGACATCTTGGTGCACAGCGATTTTCGTCAAAATCCACGTCGCACTTGGCTGAGCGAATTAGCACCAAATGGCAACTATAGATGCGGTTTTTGCAAAGCATGTCCTCTTATGAAAACTGGCACGTTTTTTCAACTCGGCCCTATACAATGCAAAGTTCCATTCTTTTGTACCTGTAGAACCATATTTGTGGTATATGCATTATGGTGCCCATGCCAGCGATTTTACATTGGCAAAACCACCAGAATGGTCAAAGAACGAATTTTAGAACATGCTCGATTGCTACCCAAGGGTAAAGGCTGCCCGAGGATAGTCGAGCATATGTCCGCAGTTCACCAAAGTGATCCCAGTTCACTTTCCTTCGCGTGCATTGATGTTTGCAATACTCCACGTAGAGGTGGAGACAGAAAGAAACTTTTGCTTAGACAAGAAGCACATTGGATTTTGCGCACCCATGCCATGGGAGCCTTAGGTCTCAACGATTACGTTGACCTTGCTTGCTTCTTGGATCCATAGTTATATATAGGGGTCTTCTCCTTTACTGTATGCCTATCAAACCATTGATTGTTGCCCGGTAGCTTTCATCATGGCAATTTGTCTTTCTTAAAAATATTTAATTTATATATTTTTCTTTTTAGGCTTCAATTAATACCTAGGTTTTTAGGGGTTTCAACCAAAAGGACGATTTTAACTTTTATTACTTGTATAGCTTACAAATTAATAAATTTATATCAATGAGATACTGCTGCTTTTTCTCGCCATGATGGAACCTACTTTTACATTTATGTCTCTCTGGGTTCCGGTCTTTGATCCACTGACTTATCCCCTCTCTTTTGTGGGGGTCCTCTACACTTAGTGCTTTCTCACTTTCTTTTTCTTTTTCTTCACACACCACTCCCCTTTTCCCTTTTCTCTTACTCACACACACTTGCACTAATGCCATATCCTGCCCACCTTTGTTATTTTCCTTGCTCTGCTTCAAGCATAGGGTTTAATTAGCTAATAAAGCTTCTAAATGAGAGAACACTCTCATTTGTTGCCTTTGTGCACTGAGACTGCCCCAGCATTTGCTTAGTCAAGCTGGGACATCTCACGTTGCCATAGTAGCAACTTTGTATACAGCGTACCCTTATTACGCCCTTTACAGCGCATCTGCACTGCTATTGGCCGCGTTAATGCGACGTCATATGACGCGCATACGCGACTCATCTGTAGCAGTGCAGTATTTTGCCCTTAGCCTTCAGCGAGACTGTAAGCCAATCAGACAGCGAGGGCGGGATTAGCTCAGCGGACCGGAAGTGCGTCATGAATAGACGCGCTCTTATCCCCGATTTTCACTCAGTCACCTTGTGCACTCCTCGGAAGAAGCTTGGCGTTTGCCCTGCGAAACGGCGTAAGGCCGTGCACCCATTGGCACCCACACCTGCTACCTCCCTGACACCCAGGTTAGCAAACCTCTTTGTGCTACTGTCACTCATCAATGTTTTTCGATCAATTACGATCCTGCATTGTTTAATGTATTTTTGCACAACAGCACTTTAGCACATGTCTATTTTTTGCTACAATAAAAGCTATAGTGCCAGATCTTCTTCTGTCTCTCCATATGTTTTGCATATACTATCCTTTTGATCTTGAGCACATAGCTTGCCTGAGTGTATGTTGCCTGGTTCTTCTACAGCAAACCCTGAGTGCCTGCCAAACTCCCTGTACATTTTACATTACAGAGTACATAGCCATGTCACTAACTGTCCTCACCAGTAGTACTGGTCCAGTGCACATAAGAGACAGTTTTTCACCAGTAACTGCACATAAGAGACAGCTTTTCACCAGTAAATGCACATTATTAGAGACACCTTTTCGCCAGTAAATGCACATACTAAGAGACAGCTTTTCCCCAGTAAATGCACAAGAGACAGCTTTTCACCAGTAAATGCACATAATAAGACACAGCAGCTTTTCACCAGTAAATGCACATAATAAGAGACAGCTTTTCACCAGTAAATGCACAAAAGAGACAGCTTTTCACCACTAAATGCACATAATGACAAACAGCCAGTGTTCCCAGTATATGTAGCCAGGGATATATGTGCCCAGTATATGTAGCCAGGGGGTATATATGTCCCAGTATATGTAGGCAGGGGTGTAAATGTCCCAGTATACGTAGGCAGGGGTATATATGTCCCAGTATATGTAGCCAGGGGGTATATGTGCCCAGAATAGGTAGCCAGGGGGTATATGTGCCCAGAATAGGTAGCCAGGAGCTATATGTGCCCAGAATAGGTAGCCAGGGGCTATATGTGCCCAGAATAGGTAGCCAGGGGCTATATGTGCCCAGAATAGGTAGCCAGGGGCTATATGTGCCCGGAATAGGTAGCCAGGGGCTATATGTGCCCGGAATAGGTAGCCAGGGGGTATATGTGCCCAGAATAGATAGCCAGGGGCTATATGTGCCCAGAATAGGTAGCCAGGGGGTATATGTGCCCGGAATAGGTAGCCAGGGGCTATATGTGCCCAGAATAGGTAGCCAGGTGCCCCCCGCCCCCCCCCCCCCCCCCCGCAGGAGGAGAACAGTGCAGCAGAGAGAGAGCTGGGAGCAGTGGTGGAGAAGGGGGGCAATCTCCCCCCCTTCCCTCACCTTAGAGTGCTCTCTCTCCCCCGCTGTCTCCTCCAATATGATGTGCAGGCTGGCGGGTGGCTGCGGGCGGAACTTACCTCTGTGTCGCAGGCGCCGGAAGTTCGGGTCCCGCAGCCGCTAAGATTCGACTCAAAAAAGATCCGGATCAAAGATTCGAATCATTCATGAGCCGGACAACACTATTCAGACTGATTAGTGTTGTCCGGCTCATGAATGATTCGGATCTTTGATCCGGATCTTTTTTGAGTCGAATCTCAGCGGCTGCGGGACCCGAACTTCCGGCACTGGAGCGACACAGAGGTAAGTTCCGCCTGCAGCCACTCGCCAGCCTGCACATCATATTGGAGGAGACAGCGGGGGAGAGAGAGCACTCCACCGCTGCTCTCTCTCTGCTGCGCTGTTCTCCTCCTGCGCTGCGGGGGGGGGGGGGCTCTAAACCGGACAACTTAATTGTCCGGTTTAGCATGCCTTTTTGCACCGGACACAGCGCACAAAAACCGGACTGTCCGGTGTAAAACCGGACACCTGGCAACCCTATGTGTATCATAAGCAGTGCTTAGCTTGCAACTGTATTTGTGATTGAAAGTACTATAGGACAGCACGGTGGCGTAGTGGTTAGCGCTCTCGCCTTGCAGTTCTGGGTCCCCGGATTGAATCCCAGCCAGATCAACATCTGCAAGGAGTTATGTTCAGCCCGTGTCTGTGTGGGTTTCCTCCGGGCACTCCAATTTCCTCCCACATCCCAAAACATACAGATAAGTTAATTGGCTTCCCCTAAATGGGCCCTAGACTATGATATATACACTACACTATACATACATAGACATATGACTATGGTAGGGATTAGATTGTGAGCCCCTCTGAGGGTCAGTTAGTGACAAGACAATATACTCTGTACAGCGCTGTGTAATATGTAGGTGCTATGTAAATACTTAAAATAAATAAATAAATGCATACATAAATAGGATATCTCTGTGTGTATTGAAGTACACAGCCCTGTGATACACACACACACACACACACACACACACACACACAGCTGCTGTGTATTTGACACTGATTGTGTGCCTCTTTGTGATTACACACACTGTCTACCACTATTGAATATTGTTAGTACTACTGAGCAGGCCACCCCGCAGGTCTGTTCAAGGTCATGCTGGCGTGGTTTTGAGTGGCCCTCGACCAAAGTACAGTTCAGAAGGCACGTACCCTCAACCCCCAAGATTGTCAGGACGTAGTTGACTATTTAACGCAGAACCCCTCATCTTCCTCAGCTTCCACATGGAACCCTGATATATCTTCCTCCTCCTGCTCTAATTCTGGTACCCCACAACTACTTAATACTCAGCCAGCAGCCACCATTGCTGCTACTAGCACCACAGCCGCTCCAGTTGAGATGTCGCAGGAGTTATTCATACGTTTGTGGTGAATTTACTAATCCACAATTATTATTATTCCAAGATGAAGGTGCTAAGGATGTTACAACACCTCATATGTCTGAGTTAGGCGTCAATATGGACTTAAGGTGTGAGGATGATGAAGTACCTGTTGTTGGTGCAGTTTTTGAGGTGTCTGATACAAGCGAAGCTGTGGATGATGATGATGATGATCATGGCATGGATGTCACGTGAGATCCCGGAAGACAAGATGAACAGGGGGAAAGTTCAGAAGGGGAGTCAGAGAGGAGGAGGAGACAAGTTTCTGTAAGAAGCAGGGGACTCATCAGAAACAGCTAGTGGCAGTGTCTGGCGGCATGTATCGCCACCTATGGACAGCCAGCCAGCACGCCCTTCAACTTCAGCTGCTGCCCCCACCACCAAAATGCCAACATTTCAGAGCTCACCAGTGTGGACATTTTTGTGTGTCTGCCTCAGATTACAGTGATGCCATCTGTACTATCTGCCACCAAAAATTGAGTCGTGGAAAAAGCAACACCCACCTAGGGACATCAGTCTTACGAAGGCACTTGATTAAGAAGCACAAACACCAATGGGATGAGCACATGAGGAAAAGCAGCACACAAACACAAAGCCACCCTACGCCTCCTCTTCCTCCTCCAGGTGCAGCATCTTCAGCTGCATCCTCTTCGCTGCTGCCCTTGCACCTTCACATCCACCCTCCTCCACTCCACCTCTCACCTTGAGCAGTTCCTTCCTCTGCCCACAGCACTTATTCAGATAGAGAGAACTGTTATCCTTTAAGGAAAAAATACTTGAACACAATCTTTGCAGTACAAAATCGTAATTGAAAACTTTATTGGCACAATACAAAAATATTAAAAAGATTTTAATTCCTTCGCGTGTATGGTCCTCATGAGTGTTTTAGGCAAAAAAGAAGCTTTCATGAAACCAGAAGTGGCATGGTCTGGGTGATCCTTGGATTCTTTTTCACCTCTCTCACTGTCCTCCTGGCACCACAGGGTGTCAATTTTGGCTTCCGACCACGTCCTGAGATTTTCCACAGTGTGGAACATTTTGTATCTTTAATAATACTTTGCACTATAGCCACTGGAACTTGAAAACATTTAGAAATTACCTTGTAGCCCTTTCCTGACTTGTGAGTACCCATAATGTGCAGCCGCAGGTCCCCACTGAGCTCCTTTGTCTTACCCATGACTGTCCACAAACCAACTGCAGAAAGCTGCTGTTTTTCACCTGTTAATCAGGGTAAATAGGATGCTTTAGAACAGCTTGGACTATTAAGAATGGTATAGAGCTTTGGATTTTCCCACAGACTGTGACAGTTGGAGAAGGGAATGAATAATTTTGGACTGGACACTTTGTTGCTCAAATGTAAATAAAAGCTAAGAAATATTTTTTTCCACAATAATGCCTCTTGTACATTGTCTTACTATCTCTGACCTATGTAATTTCCAGTCAAAAATGACTTGCTGGTTGAATAAAAGTATAAGTCAAATTTAAGTCAAAATTTGCCAGGGGTATGAATAATTATGGAAAACACTGTAACACAGGCACTTCAATAGGGCAAAAGGATTGCCTAATAAGAAGACTATATGCTCACCAGCACTGGGCTCTGTGCTCTGACAGGTGGGGGAGACTATATCAACCCTTATTTGCAGGGCCATAACCCTCCATGGCTATAAGGAACTGCTATATGAGTTGGGGGAACTTCCATGTCTTCAAGGATTGTATTTTATAAACTAAAGTGAACATTAAAATCCGGACTTCCCAGAGATAGGAAGTGAAGGAAAATCACCCAAAATGGAAACAAAATTATCAAGATTAATCTAAACAAGGTTCTCTTTTTCCTATTTTCTCTTGGTGGAGAGATTTAGCATGCAAATTGTTTATTTAATTTTATTTCCAGATCCACCTTGCACATGTATACAGTGCCTTATTCAGTTATTTGGTGATTTCCACTTTTTTTTTATTTAAATCACTTTGCAGAGACCTGTTTTCATTTTCACATGAAAGAGTCTGCTATTTTTTGCTGATCAGAGTAGAAAAACAAAACTATTCAATTCCACTATGATTCCATATTCCTTGACAATAGAGCATGAAAACTTCAAAGAGGGTGAATACTTCTTATAGGCATTATGTATGCATGACTGTCTTTTCTTTTTTTTCTTCAGTCACTTTTTCTCCCTCCTACTCATAACTTTCAGGGTTTTTTTTAACAAATCCATAATCCTCTCTAGATCATCCTCCTGAAAAGCACAAAACAAAAAAGGATGCTTTTGTCAATTTCTAAACAGCACCTATAAGTGAGGCAAAAATAAGTGAAAAAGACAATAGATACAAACACCTGTTATTAGATCTTGGGTAAAGTTAGCTTTTTCTTAATCCTTTAAAATTCGCTCATAAGCTTAAAGAGACTCTGTAACAAATTGTTTATCTTTATTTCTTCTATGCTATAAGTTCCTATGCCTTTTCTAATGTGGTCTGGCTTACTGCAGCTTTTCCTAATTGCACAGTAGCTGTGTTATCTCTGTTATATGATCTAATCTTCTCTCTATAGTCGGCACAGTCAGGCTGAGGCAGTCAGACTGGAATGTGCAGGGCTGCTTGTGATTAGCTAGAAGCTGTACACACCCCCTGCAGGCTCTGTGTGACTAACACACTCTGCTTAGCTGAGCCTATTAGAAGCTGGTTAGTTTGTTTGTAAACACTGCCTAAAACTGGCAATTACAAGCCAGGTTTGCAGCAGAGAATGGCAGAAACAGCACAGAGGGGACCAGGAGCACATAATGAATAGAATGGTATGCTTTTTATTGTAAGAATTTCAGAGTACAGATTCTCTTTAACCTTTCATAGTTGACTTGTATTTCTTATTTATCTCTGATTTTGTCTGCAGCAAAAGTATTTGCCTGCGAGGCCTGTGCTTGACCTTTCTAGTAATAAGTCAAGCAGCATTTAAACAAAGACCACAGGGGGAGGATGGGTTTCCAATGTGTTGAAGAGGTCACTAGGTTGAATAAACAATAAGAGGCTAGATGGCCAAACAAAGGTTCATAATTTGTTGGGGAAGATGTAAACATATGAGGTAGATTTTTGAGGAAATAAAAGAGGTACAAAATAAGTAAATTGTGTTGTGTGCACATAAAACCCTGGTTCAGATAGTATTTAGAAAGCAACAAATTATAAAGTATAATATTCTATTCTGATTTAAATTGTGAAATTGTATCCAACCATGAGCACAAATGGCTTGTAGAGAGCAATGCTTTTCTTAACAATGCACCTTTATGTCGACCATGACCAGAATGTTTTTCAGTATTATTAAGTATGTATACAAGGGGCTTGATTCACAAAGTGGTGCTAAGTGTTAGCACCAGGGTTGCTCTCAGAATTCGCGAATTCGAATTTACCCATTCACGGTTAGTTTTTTATGAATCCAAAAGTCGTATTCGAAGATCGATACCGATCACAAATTCGAATTGGATTGTATCCGAATTTTACTCTCGAATTCGGCCGTGATCACAGATTTTAAAACCATGATCACGAATTCGGATTCAGCTACCATCGCCCAAAACCCGCCGACTTTAAGGGTTAATAGCAAAGCCCCCTTAAATGCCAAAATCACCAAATTTGCAGGTTATATTAAGAAGAAAAGTGGAAGCAAGGGGAAACGTTTTTTTTTTTCAAAAAGACCTTATAATTTTTTGAGAAAATCGATTTTAGAAGTTCAAAGAAAAAAACGATACATTTAAAAGCCGGTCAATGACAGATCGTGAGAAATATTTCCCAGCAGTTAATAGCAAAGGCCCCTTACATCCTAGCAACACCACATTTGCAGGATATGTTAAAAAGATAGTGGGAAACAATATTTAAAAAAATATATATATATTTTTGGGGAAGGTTCTGAGTGTGGGAAATCTGAAAAAAAAAATGACGTGGGGTCCCCCCTCCTGAGCCTCTGTAACCCCTTGTCCCCCATGCAGGCTGGGATAGCCAGAATGCGGAGCCCCGGCCAACTGGGGTTTCACACCCTGAGCTATACCAGCCTGCATGGTCCATGGTATGGGGGGTTTCGGGGAGAAGGGCGGCCAAGCCTTCCCCTCCCCCCCCCCCCCCCGAGCCTTTGTCCAATCCAGGGACAAGGGTCTCTTCCCCACCTCCGGTGCCCCAGGAGAAGGTGGGGGCGACGACTCCCTGGGGGGGTTCATGGTGGCATCTGGGAGTCCCCTTTAAGAAGGGGACCCCAGATGCCCACCCCCCTCCCAGGAGAAAAGAGTATAGGGGTACAAAGTACCCCTTACCCATCTCCACAAAGGGTTACATGAAATAAAAACACAACCACGAGAAAAGTATTTTATTATTCTAAATTAACCATAAATACTTACCTGTACTTTTAAGAAAATGTTCCCACGCCCATATCCTCGGTAATGATCCAACGTTTACAGTATCCTCCAATCTTGCGATCTTCAATTAAGTTGATTGAAGATCTCCCACTGCAATTACCTATACTATACCTTAGAATGCATCCTTCCGACGCATAGCGCCGGCTCCCGCTGTCCTCCCCTCCTCCTCACCTGTCACCCTCACTTAGCCTGGCACCCCCATGGGTGCACCAGGTGCCAGGTGCAGGCAGGTGGGGAGAGACAGCGTGAGCCGGTGCTATACGACCGCACAGCCCGCATTCTAAGGTATAGTAACCAGCTCATCAATGAGCCGGTTCTTTTTGTATTGAATCGAATGAATCGGCTCTGAACCGATTAAGTGGGAGAAAACCAGAGTACTTGGAGGACACCCACGCATACACTGGGAGAACAAACAAACTCTGTGCAGATAGTACTCTGGTGGAGATTCAAACCAGGGACCCAGCACTGCAAGGCAGGAGCGCTAATTACTACACCACCATGGTTTCTTCATCCATGAGATATACATCACCAGAATGTGCCATTGTCAGTTGTAAGGATGAGCAAAAACGCCTCTGACAGTCTCGCAAAACTTTCCTTAAACTTCGGGTGGCACCACAAATGTTCAGTGAACCAATTTCCCAAATTCCATTGCAGTCAATGGGGCGACTTTAAACGTCAATAAAATCAGAATCTTTATTGTTCACCAAGTGTGGCCGAAGTCATACCCAGAATTGTTTGTGGTTCAGGTGGCAGTGGCAAGAGGGAAAAGACAGAAATTGAAAATAAGACTTTACATTAAAAACAAAAGACAGAAATACAACACTCAATGAAAACGGTCAATGGTTTGCAACATGCAGTTTAGCTCATGAGCAGTCAAGAGCCCCCCCAGTATGTGGAGTAGAGTTGCTCAGTGATTGCTAGTAGTGCATCCAGAGGTGGCCTTAGAGTATGCAGGGCCTGGGGCGAGTGTCATATGCGGGGCCTAGAGACACAGATATGCTGAGGATACACACACACACACGCACACAGATTTGCGGTATATATATATGTGTGTATATATATATATATATATATATTTTCATATATATATATATATATATATATATATATATATATATATATATATATATATATATATACAGGTCCTTCTAAAAAAATTAACATATTGTGATGGAGTTCATTATTTTCTGTAATGTACTGATAAACATTAGACTTTCATATATTTTAGATTCATTACACACAACTGAAGTAGTTCAAGCCTTTTATTGTTTTAACCACTTCACCACTGAGGGGTTTTACCCCCGAGCACCAGAGCAATTTTCACCTTTCAGCGCTCCTTCCATTCATTCCCCTATAACTTGATCATTACTTATCGCAATGAAATGAACTATATCTTGTTTTTTCCGCCACCAATTAGGCTTTCTTTAGGTGGGACATTATGCCAAGAATTATTTTTTTCTAAATGTGTTTTAATGGGAAAATAGGAAAAATGTGGGGAAAAAAATAATTATTTTTCAGTTTTCGGCCATTATAGTTTTTAAATAATGCATGCTACTGTAATTAAAACCTATGAAATGTATTTGCCCTTTTGTCCCGGTTATAAAACCATTTAAATTATGTCCCTATCACAATGTTTGGCGCCAATATTTTATTTGGAAATAAAGGTGCATTTTTTTCATTTTTGCGTCCATCCCTAATTACAAGCCCATAGTTTATAAAGTAACAGTGTTATACCCTCTTGACATAAATATTTAAAAAGTTCAGTCCCTAAGGTAACTATTTATGTATTTTTTTTAATTGTAAATTTTTTAATTTTTTTTAATCACAAAAAAAAAAAAAAAGGGGAGTGTGGGAGGTAATGAGTTAATTTTATGTGTAAAAGTCATTTATTTGTATGTGAAAAATGTGTAGGGTGTAGTTTACTATTTGGCCACAAGATGGCCACAGTAACTTTTTTCTTTATTGCGACCTCCAAGCTTCCTTCCGGAAGCTTGGAGGAAGTATAAGGAGGCTGGACACGTGAGTTTTTTCTCACAATGATCGCGCTGCCCATAGGAGAGCAGCGGATCATTGCGGGGCTTAGATCAACGGACGGGAATGGATTTTCCCGTTCATTGATCTCTGGGCGAGCGGGCGGCGGCGTGTTTACTAGCGGCGGGCGGCGTGTTTACGAGCGGGAGCGCGGACAGCGTCGGGAACGCGGAAAGTACGTATTTCTCCGTCCCTGGTTGTTAAAGGATGGAAAAAGGGGCGGAGAAATACGTACGCGCGGGGGTAAAGTGGTTAATATTGATGATTTTGGCATACAGCTCATGAAGACCCAAAATTCCTATCTCAAAAAATTAGCATATTTAATCCGACCAATAAAAGAAAAGTGTTTTTAAAACAAAAAAAGTCAACCTTCAAATAATCATGTTCAGTTATGCACTCAATACTTGGTCGGGAATCCTTTTGCAGAAATGACTGCTTCAATGCGGCGTGGCATGGAGGCAATCAGTCTGTGGCACTGCTCAGGTGTTATGGAGGCCCAGGATGCTTCGATAGCGGCCTTAAGCTCATCTAGAGTGTTGGGTCTTGCGTTTCTCAACCTTCAATTCACAATATCCCACAGATTCTCTATGGGGTTCAGGTCAGGAGAGTTGGCAGGCCAATTGAGCACAGTAATACCATGGTCAGTAAACCATTTACCAGTGGTTTTGGCACTATGAGCAGGTGACAGGTCGTGCTGAAAAATGAAATCTTCATCTCCATAAAGCTTTTCAGCAGATGGAAGCATGAAGTGCTCCAAAATCTCCTGATAGCTAGCTGCATTGACCCTGCCCTTGATAAAACACAGTGGACCAACACCAGCAGCTGACATGGCACCCCAGACCATCACTGACTGTGGGTACTTGACACTGGACTTCAGGCATTTTGGCATTTCCCTCTCCCCAGTCTTCCTCCAGACTCTGGCACCTTGATTTCCGAATGACATGCAAAAGTTGCTTTCATCCGAAAAAAGTACTTTGGACCACTGAGCAACAGTCCAGTGCTGCTTCTCTGTAGCCCAGGTCAGGTGCTTCTGCCGCTGTTTCTGGTTCAAAAGTGGCTTGACCTGGGGAATGCGGCACCTGTAGCCCATTTCCTGCACACGCCTGTACACGGTGGCTCTAGATGTTTCTACTCCAGACTCAGTCCACTGCTTCCGCAGGTCCCCCAAGGTCTGGAATCGGTCCTTCTCCATAATCTTCCTCAGGGTCCGGTCACCTCTTCTCGTTGTGCAGCGTTTTCTGCCACACTTTTTCCTTCCCACAGACTTCCCACTGAGGTGCCTTGATACAGCACTCTGGGAACAGCCTATTGGTTCAGGAATTTCTTTCTGTGTCTTACCCTCTTGCTTGAGGGTGTCAATGATGGCCTTCTGGACAGCAGTCAGGTTGGCAGTCTTACCCATGATTGTGGTTTTGAGTAATGAACCAGGCTGGGAGTTTTTAAAAGCCTCAGGAATCTTTTGCAGGTGTTTAGAGTTAATTAGTTGATTCAGATGATTAGGTTAATAGCTCGTTTAGAGAACCTTTTCATGATATGCTAATTTTTTGAGATAGGAATTTTGGGTTTTCATGAGCTGTATGCCAAAATCATCAATATTAAAACAATAAAAGGCTTGAACTACTTCAGCTGTGTGTAATGAATCTAAAATATATGAAAGTCTAATGCTTATCAGTACATTTTTGAGAAGGACCTGTATATATATATATATATATATATATATATACACACACACACACACACACACACACACACACACACACACACACACACACAGACGCTTAGTGGTTTGGTTAGCACTCTCGCCTTGCAGCGCTGGGTCCCCAGTTCGAATCCCAGCCAGGTCAATGTCAGCAAGGAGTCTGTATGTTCTCCCTGTGTCTGCGTGGGTTTCCTCCAGGCACTCCGGTTATGAATTATACAATTAGATTGTAAGCCCCTCTGAGGACAGTCATCGACATCAATGTGTACATCAAGTGCTGCAGGAGATGTCCGTGGTATATAAATACATAATAACAATATGGTAGCACATTCCACTATAACTATAGTAGGATTAGATTGTGAGCTCCTCTGAGGACAGTTAGTGACATGACTATGAGTGACATGAGACAGAGGGAGCCACATCATTCTCTCAATCATGATACCAGGCCACCACTGACCATCCCAGGAGGCACCAATACCAATGTCCCCAGAAGCATCAGTGTATAAATTGAGTACAGAAGACTCAATAAACTCCTACTGTCATATGATAGAAACATTTCAATTTTGTAAAATGAGTTCTAAACCTGTAAATCCTGCTTAACTGACTTAGGCATTGATTCATAAAAGCATTACTGCACATGGTAATGCAGAAAATAGCTGACTTTACCAAGCACTTAGGAAAATGTCAATTCACAAAAGCTGTTATCGCACGAAAAGTTGAAATTACCGAGCAGTGAGGTAAATAGCTAAACAAATGTCAGTAAATGTCAATTCACGAATACTAGAACATGCGGTAAAAGTCTGAAATTTTAATGGAACCTCTGGTGTGATGAAATCAGAGTGGAGACTGTGCGATCCTGTGGGAAGTCAGCCCTGACTCACACAAGCAGAGAGAGATAAGTTATGACTGACAGGAGCAGAGCCAATAGAAACAGCCCCTGTCTCCTGCAAGTCCCTCTGATCGGATGTTGATAGGACCCGAAGGCTTCTTAGGTGGTTCCAGCTTTTCTACCCCCAGGCAGCGAGCAGAGAGAGACCAGAACAAAACAGGTTTCCCCTGCCACCCTTCTACAGTTTAACCCCTTAGGTTCCTGTTTGAAGATGCGGAGGAACTAGCGGGGAAATCATCTAAGCATGGCATGTGAAATGTCTCCTGGAAGTTCTTCTAAGCGGTGGCAATTAAATAAAATGTTAAGAAAGGCTAATAGACAGAATCAGAGCGAGCAGAGGCAGTATAACAAATGTACATCAAAAGGGATGTGGGGATACCTCTTACTATTGTAATGCCATCACTGCATGGAGAACAGCATGTAACAACACAGACAAATACACACTCTTTTTGCTGTTACCAACAGGTTTTTGTCAATGGGCTTCGGTAAATTACCGAACTTCTACAGCACCTGTGAACATTTTTATGAATTAGCACACAAAAATCTTAAAATACTGAATGCGGTGATTTACCGAGCATTTTACATTTACCGCACTGTGCTCTATGAATCGAGGACTTATACTACAGAACATGCTAAAATGTTGAAACTAAACCTTTAGCCAGGAAACAAAGTATTTCATTAACAATTCTGCCCATTGGAATAACCTTAGAAGAGACAGATCAAATATTTAGTAATGATTGCACTTGACCAAGAGAAACTTTATCATGAAACAAAAGCTACAAGATCAAAGTTCGAATATGAACAATCTTCTTGTCCAAGACACAAATTTCCCTTTTTAATGAATCTATCCCAACTTCCAAAAATTCAAAAGAAGTATAAAGAAAAGCATATTTTCTTCAAGCAATGGTATTTGCAAAGATTGGGTGGTACCATCAAAGTTTCCAAAAGAACTGATAACCAGAACCGTTAAACCAAAAACTGTCAAGATAATTTAAAATCCCTTCCCCAATAAAATGCCGCAATACCACCAATTGTAAAAGGGCTAAAAATGCCTCAAAATAGAAAAACAATAATCAAAATCCAATTGGAAGACATCTACCTCAATTAAAAAATCTCACTCAGAATTAAAACCCAACAAACTAAAGCTTTTAGAATGAATCAGTAACAATTTGAAAGCTGAATTTACAGCTTTAGCCAAAAGTTAACCAGATTAAAGGACCACTCTCGCGAAAAAAGTAGCAGTTAAAATCTGACAGAACTGACAGGGTTTGGCCAGTCCATCTCCTCATGGGGGATTTGCAGGGATTTTTTTTGTTTTCAACAGCATTTCCAGAACAGCAGAAAAATAATACCGCATATACTCAGATACAAGTTGAGAAATTTAGGACTAACTCATAGTATAAAAGTGTGTGTGTGGGGGGGGGGGGACTTATACATGAGTAGTCCTAAATGTAACATCTTATACCCAAAATGAGAAGGCACATTTCTCTCTCTCCCTCCCTGCAGTGCACTAGTGTCCGGGTAATTAGATCTTCCGTAATCGCCGCAGAAGTGAAGTGGTTGCCGGAGACTTTTATCTCCCTCCCTCCATCACCCAAAGTGCAGCCGCCTCTCACTAACCTCCCCATGTGTAACTGAATGCAGAGAAACATCGCAGCAGAAGAGAAGTAATTTTCCTTCCAGCGCTGGTTGCCATGCCCGCTCATCTTCTTCACTCGCACTGCATCATGTGACTTCGGGTGCCGGCAGTATGATGCACGTACCGCCACCTCCCGAAGTCACATGACGCGGTGCGGTGAGGAAGATGAGCGGGCATGGCAACCGGCGCTGGAAGGAAAATGACTTAGCGTCTGCTGCAATGTTCCTCTGCATTCAGTTACACACGGGGAGGTTAGTGAGAGGCGGCTGCACTTTGGGTGATGGAGGGAGGGAGATAAAAGTCTCCGGCAACCACTTCACTTCTGCGGCGATTACGGAAGATCTAATTACCCGGACACTAGTGCACTGCAGGGAAGGAGAGAGAGAAAGGTGCCCTCTCATTTTGGGTATAAATTGTTAAATTTACAACTACTATGGAGGGAGGGAGGATTAAAGTCCCCGGCAACCACTTCACTTCTACATGTAATTACATGGGGAGAGGGGGATAGAGAGAGGTGGCTGCCCTTTGGGTGATGGTGGGTGGGAAGGAGGATCAATGTCCCCTGTCACAAGTGCCATGCAGTGTGCATGGTGGGGAAGAGACAATGCATGGCTGCACTTGGGGGCCAGGAGGGATTAATGGTCACAATACTTTATGCAGTGCAGCCATTAACCCCTCCTAGTCCCCAAGTGCAAGCCATTAACTTTGAGGGGTAGACTTATACTTGAGCCTCTAAAAAAATCCAGTGTAAGAGGCTCAAATATTGGGGTCGACTTGTACGCGAGGTCGACTTGTATCCGAGTATATACGGTACCTTTTAATGGCTAACTGATAGAGTTAAATTATGCAAGCTTTCTGGGATCTAGTCCCCTTCTTCAGGCATATTTCCAGATGTTAGCGGAAGTAAAACACTGATGCAGGTAAATAGTAAACACGAAGATGACAGTTGTGCTGGTTACTGTTTATCTGTTAGGTGTCAGGTGACCAGCAGGCTGGAGCCAGTGACTTAGTGCAACCATACATGAAATCCAGCAGGTTTCTAAAGATCATGAAGTCAAATCAATCATGTTACATAAGGAGTCATGAATCCTGTTCCACAATTTAAACCTTCTGTTAATGTCTTGAACATTTTCATAAATTTGTACTCAGAAATGTTTCTTGATTGTTCATTTTTGAAGTTACCCTTAAGAACAAGTACTTTTAGATCTTGCATGCTGTGTCCTGGTTCACAGAAGTGTTGGCCCACTGGTGTGTCCATTTTACCCTCATTGATTTTAAAGCGGTGATGATTTATTCTTGTGCGCAGTTTTTGTCCTGTTTTTCCTATATAGATTCCTCTTGAGGGGCATTTCATGCAGCGTATCATGTATACAACATTGGATGACTCACAGGAAAAGTGGTCTTGTATTTGATGATATTTCTGTGAGTTTGGTATTTGTATTTGGCTTGTGCCCAAAATATAACAGCAGGACTCACATCTTGTGTTATTGCAAGGTAATGTGCCTGGAGTTTCTGGTGTAGATAATGCACTTCTGATAATCATTTGTCTCAAATTGGGAGGTTGTCTGAAAGCAAGCATTGGTAAATCAGGAAAAACATCCTTCAGGCGTTTGTCTTTATGGAGTATTGGTTGTAGGGTTTTTGATATCTTCCTCAGTGTCTTTAATTTTGGGTTGTAGGTGACCACTATTGGGATTCTGTTGTTTTCAGTCTTTGGGGTGTACTTCAACAGTTCCTCTCTTGATTTTAAAGTTGCTCTGTGTATTTGATCATCAACGATTTGTGGATGATATCCCTGATCTATGAATATATTACGTAGTGACATAAGTTGTCTGTCTCTGTCCTCTGAATTAGAATATATTCGGTTATACCTCAGAGCCTGGCTGTAAACAATACATTTTTTGGTGTGTTCCGGTTGAAAACTCTTCCATTTTAGGTAAATATGCCGGTCAGTTGGTTTACGGTATATGGATGTTTGTAAATTCTATCTTGTAAATAAATTGTGGTATCAAGGAAACTGACATGGGAGGTTGAAAAGCTGAGCGTTAACTTGATGTTCTTGTGGTACTCTGAAAAGTTGTTGTGGAATCTGATTAATTCTTCCTATGATGCTGTCCAGATTAATAAATGACAAAGACAAACACTTATTTCTCCTGGCGGACTCAAAGCGGCAGAGCGGCAGCCACTAGGACACGCTCTATAGGCAGTAGCAGTGTTAGGGAGACTTGCCTAAGGTATCCTGCTGAATAGGTGCTGGCTTACTGAACAGGCAGAGCCAAGATTCGAACCCTGGTCTCCCATGTCAGAGGCAGTGCCCTTAACCATTACACTAACCAGCCACTAATAGGATATCATCTATAAATCGGAAGTAAGCCCATGGTTTAATTTCAAAAGTTGAAAGGAAGTTTTCCTCTAACCTGGCCATAAATACATTTGCATACTGGGGTGACATTCTACTTCCCATAGCACTGCCCATTGTCTGTAGATATATATAATTCCCAAATGAAAAATAGTTGTGAGTTAGTATATACCTGATAAGTTGTAGTGTGGGCTCTGTTGGTAGATTTTTTTAAAAATAAAGAAAACTCTGAGAACCTCCCATGAGAAGATGGGCTAGTCCAAAATTTGTCAGTAAAGTCACATTTCTACTATTTACTGTAAGTGATAGCAACATAGGAGAAAAGTAATTAATGGCTCATTTTACTCTGGAAGAAATGTACTTCTTATTTGTATGTCTTTACATGTATTTTAAATTTTAAGATTTTCGCGACAGAGGTCCTTTAAAGCCTACTGAAAATTGTTTAAGAAGCAGATCCATCATCTTGTGATTTTGGTACACTTCTAATCACAGAAGCATTAACCTTTCTAGGGTCCAAGCATTTCTGCACAGTTCTTTAGGCAACAAGATGCACTGACCTTCCCTTGCCTTTTTAAAAAATGTTGATGTGCTATGTGGTCTACTGCAAAATCCACATTTGTACTTGTGACAAGAACCTGAACTACAATCAGCTGTAAGGAAAGCAGATTCCGGTACAAAAATGTCCGCACTGTTAAGTCTGCACTGTTGAAATTTGCCTGGTAGTCTAAAAATTGTGTTGTGGAAGCCAGGCTCTGTACTAATTTTCAGAACACACAGCAGGAAGCAATGTTGGTAATAGGCTCCTCACTCATCATAAAAGAAGCTCTACTAATAACCTCCTTGCTACCTATGATGTCACTTAATGCTATGGGCTTTCCATGATGTAGTACTGTCCACAGCAATGAGGACCACACACATTCTTCCGCTCATGCTCTGCTGCTACATTTCAGTACAGATGCCCAAGGGCTGCAGGAAGGTTATTGAAAATCAGTATTTGTCATGAGTTACATTTATCATTGTCACTGTTGAATTTGGATGTGAGAAAGTACCAAAAATTATAATATTGCTGTTAGCTCATAATCTATCCTCACACTAGCCACCTAATACTAACCTCTTTTCTGCTTATCACTAAGCTGCCTACCTGCTATCTTACCACCAACAATCGGGGTTCACCTATATTATAGCTGAGAAAGTGAAAAAGTTCACTGCATCCTGAGGTGTAGTCAAATCCAGATACTTTTATTGGTACATCCAAGAAGACAGATAAGGCAGCTGATGTGTTTCAGACACAAGGGGCCATATGCAATTAACTTTTTTCACTCCTGGGGATATTTTCACAACTTGTAAATAAAATGCCTTTTACATCACCAGAAAGCAAACAAATACCGTATTTTTCGGACCATAAGGGCCCTTTTCCACCAGCGCTGGCTGAATCGCAAAACCGCAAACCGCTAGCGATTTTACAATCGCTACGGTTTGCTTTTTAACATAGGAATCGCGGTAGGTCATTTCCACTACCGCGATTCGCTTTTGTCGGGAACGCGAGCGCGCGGCGGAGCGATAATTGCCGCTATTTTGCTATGCAGTGCATAGCATAGCAAAATCGCGGCCGCAAACGTCGGGGGAATCGCCGGTTTTGCGATTCAGCAATCGCTAGCATTCAGCGCGAACGCTAGCGACTGCTAGTGGAAAAGGGCCCTTAGATGCACTTTTTCTTCCCGATACATTGGGGGAAAAAGTGCCTGCGTCTTATGGTCCGAATCTTGCATATTCTGCCCAGCGCCAGTTGCCCCGCCTTAAAATCTTGAGTCCCCGCAGCTGTCCTGTCCTCCCATCTATCTAAGGCATCTGTGGGGGGGTTTGCAGTCTGTGGGGGGCTTGCAGGATTGTGATGTGTCTATGTTTCCCCGCGGCTGTCCCTGCCCTCTGTATACTTGTGTTCCCGCCCCCTCGGTCCTCCTCTGCCCCGTCCCCTCTGACGCCTTTCCCCAGCTCTCTAAAGGTTATGTGGGGAGTGGGAAGGCCAGGGCTTACTGCTGGATGCTAGCGGTGAACAGTGGTAATCCTTGGTGTTAACCTAAGTGCGTCTTATGGTCCGGAGCGTCTTATGGTCCAAACAATACGGTACTCAAAATCATTTTTATAGACTTTTTCACCTACTTTTTGATATGTTTTCCATTGTACAGTGCTAAAAAGTTAATTTATATTGAAGATTAAAAATTATCTCCTAGGAGAAAACTCAGGAGAAAAAATAAATTGCATATAGCCCAAGAGCCCATACTGTATGCAATCAACTTTTTCTCCTGAGTTTTCTCCCAGGAGATGCATTTGCATATTCTATTCTTTTGATCATTTTGCAATTCAAAAGTACCAAAAATAGTGGAAAGGGACTATCAAAACTATTTGGAACATTTTCTTGCTTGCTGGTGATTTTAACAGCATTTTATTACAGGTTTGAAAATATCACTTAGAAGAAAACTGAGGAGAAAGGGTTAATTGCATATGGGCCAAAGGACCATATGCAATTCACTTTTTCTCCTGAGTTTTCTCCTAGGAGATCATTTTTCATCTTCTCTTTAAAATAACTTTTCAGCTCTCTGCAATTGGAAAAGTACCAAGAAGTAGGTGAAAAAGTACTATTAAAAGTTTTTAGATAATTTTCTTGCTTTTCTGGTGATTTAAAGAGCATTTTATTGATAAGGTGTGAAAATATCACCTAGGAGAAATCTCAGGAGAAAAAGTGAATTACATATGGGCCAAGATCTCTAGTCATAGCTCACCTCATACAAACAGGAAATTACATTCATACAAGAAACCCCTCCCATTTGGGGCCAGGGCAGTATCTGAAAAATGATCAAGTTTTACAAAAAACCTGGATCGGAGTCATTAATAAAATAAATATAATTCAGTATAAAAGGTTAAGATCCCATCTTACTTTTAGGCCATCTGGTACTCTTGTACCCAAATGAAAGATTCATTTTAATATTTGTAATAGCTGTCACCTGCTCTCACTGGCTGAACCAGTTTTTCCAGTCATTTAAAAGGAAAAGGACTTCATGCCACCGCCATGTGTCTGAACAAAGTGTTTTGAAACATTAGAAATATTACCTGTAGTATGTGAAGGGTCACAGCAGTGTTCCGCAATTCACCAGCCTAGTCGTACAACGAATTTAACAAGCGGTAGATAATATTAACATATTCACAATCAAAACTGATAAATTGTTGGGCTGGATATGTGTCACCATTAGGAAAGGTTACAACTTGGTTCCCTTAGTCATGCACATGGCTTTAAAGACATGTCGGGAAGTCACACGGAAATGAACTCGTTGTATAGAGTCAGTTCTATGAACCAGCACAGAGACACTTACAAACTGGGAAAAGAATGGACCCAAAAGATGGTGCCCTCCTTGAAGCACAACTATAGCCCTGATCAAGTATTTTATGAATTTTGTCATCTGCCTTCAGGAGTGATCAATTAAGTTTCACTATTTCCCACTTTCTTAGTGTATTTGGTACTTTATTTGGTGATGAAAGTCATCACAGGCCCAGAGCTATTAGGTCCACATGTGAATCTCAATATCACAGTCCTATCCCCAGACAGAGCTATACATTTTGCACGTTTAAGAGCCCAGGCAGGGTAGCCCCTTTCCGCAAGGCTTGGTTCCAGCAGTAAAAACTCCCATCTTAAAGACTCCTCCATGGAGCAATTTTGCCCAGCATGGACAAATTCACCCACAGGGACTGCCTTAACAGAATGGTGCGGATGACAACTACTGGCCTCTAGAATGGAGTTGCCCAAGCATAATTTTGGATAGATCTTACAAAACACTCTCCAGGTCTGCACGTCCCCTTATTAAAGTAAGATCCCAAAAATTGATCTCCCTTACAACAATAAGACATAGTAAAAGACAGATTTAGTTCATTATCATTCATATATGTTAGGAAATATTGTAAAATATCAACTAGGCCTGACCAAACCACCAGAAGTCATCAATATACCTGCTGTACCAGGCTAAGTACAGTATTTTAGAAAGGGGCTCCCATGTCCAAACATATGGCGCTCCTTCCACCAAGCCGTATAGAAAGACTGGCAAGTGAGAAATTTTGCCCCATCAAAGCTCCGTACCGCTGGAGATAGAAACCCTCATTAAACAGAAAATAGTTATGTATTGAAAGGGGCTCCACACACACTGGAACTAAACCTGGACTGCAGAGGAAGATATTTGCGAGTATTTCTGAAGATGATGATCAATCGCTTAAGGCAAGCTTGTGTGCTTCTGAAGATGATGGTCAATCAATTAAGGTGAGCTTGTATGCTATCAGCATCCACACAGGCCTTAACATTGAGTGTCACCAACCCATACCTGCCTGACCACGCAAATTCTCAAAACTCGAAAATACATGTTTAGTATCTCAGATAAAACAGGAACACAATGTACCAAGGGCTGTAAGCGTGAGTCCACCCAGTCACCCAATCTCTCCCCCAAAGATCCAATATCTGCCACTATGGGTCAACTCCCAGGAGGAATTCCAAGTTGATGGATTTTTGGGAGATGATGAAAAATCAGAGTGTCTCACCATAATAAAATCAACCACACCTACGTAGAGAACCCCCATTGCCTCTCCTATTGCAGAGAGCTCATAAAGTTCTAACTTAAAGAATACCTTAGCTCTAATGGGACTTGAAAAGTGGTGCCTTCTGTGTGCATGGGGAGCTGTGCAGTCTTACTGTACCTTCTGTAACCTGGCATCACTCTCTTTTCTGCTGTTCTGTGCCTCCTGGTCAGTGCGGTTAGTGACCTTCGACCCAGACATAATACGCTGCGCATGCGCAGTATGTCGGCTAGGGCGCCTTTCAACAGCACGTGTGAGCCCACATCATATGAAGTCACTAGGAAGCACGGTTGCCAGGCCCTAGTGGACATACTGCGCTTTTGCATGTACTTGACCTTGATGTACCCTTCCACTGTACTGGCTGTTGTGTGCCTAAAGATAAATACAGCCCTGTACCAATCATATATGTAGGCAGTAATGAACCATATCCAGTCTTGATGGTCTATAAGACTGTACATCCTGCACCCACATCTCCTTTGTTTCCCATACTTGTTTATGTAGGTGGATGTGCCACGTCACCTTGGTGACTGATAGCTGTGACTAGACTTCAGTGCATTTTAATGGAATCCCCTGTGATAACATCAAGTTATTAGCACTAGCGATATGCTGCAGCATCAAGCTGCTATGATTAGTAACTGTTTGAGCACATAACTGCTAGCGACACAATTGCCCGTGTGACATGACCTGAAGACTGACTGTCGTGACAGTGTTAACCTTCTTTTGCTTATGTTGCTTTTTTTATTTTTCACTATCGCACCATAGAAGGAAATCCATTCCTGATGTAATAACCTTGATGAGTGATCAAGAACACTTAGTGAAATCATAGAACGTTTACGGTGATAATAATAAATTCCAGTGTATTACACTGTAGTGTAAGATCACAGGGCGTAGGCAGCGATTCATGTTTTCATGCGCTTCTATTAGATGTTGTGTGGTAGCAGAGGAATGTGTCACAGTAATGCAGAGAGCTGTAATGATGTCAACTTGTTATTTACTTTCCAAATCTGAATGACTGAGCAAGGCGAAAGGAGAATCAATCAACCACAATGTGACCCTACAGGCGGAAAAAACAGCACTCCCACCAGCAAGCGATGGGGGAAGGGAAGCACATGTAATCAGGGCAATGTTGCATCATGTACTTATACTTGCTTTTCAAGGCACTCTTCCTTCTTTTCTTATTTGTTTTCCTCTTCCACAGTAATGTGTAAGGATCTAAGAAAAATGTGCTAATGCGTAAAGAACCTGACAAGGGTCGTACAAATTATCTGATGAACAATAAGACTTTCGGGGTCATACAATAACAATGTTTAGTGTAATCGGTTCTGCTGAATCACAATAATGGAGATGCTGTAAGTCCAACAATTTTCCTATTTGTGTATCTGAAGCACAACGAGAAACATTAACGTCACATGATATCACTGTGTGATATACCATAGAAGCCATTATGGTGTCTTTCTATGTTGTGCATCTATCTCTTTGTACAGTATAGCATTGTTAGCGTTATGCTTATGTTGTTTTCCATGTAATCTTTTGTACTATGTGTAACATGTTCTTGTTGTAAATACATAGACATATCCATATCAATAGATAGTCAATCTACCCCATTTACAGATGGCCTTTTACATAATGTACGCTATAGATACATAATGAAATATAATACATATAAAATATAAATGTGTCATGCTAATAAATATATAAGATAGATAGATAGATAGATAGATAGATAGATAGATAGATAGATAGATAGATAGATAGATAGATAGATAGATAGATAGATGATAGATTGATATAGATATGCACACATATTCACAGAAACGTTGAAAGCCTTCAGTGTCTGCAGATGTACATGTGAACTATAGTGTTCCCTTCCCCCCTCCAGATTGAGGTATTTCTCTTTGTTGTTGTTATTTTTGCAGATTGGTGTCATTACCATGTCCTGAGCATTTGTGTGGCATTTCCTTAGCATGATATGATTGTCCTTGTTTATATTTTGAAGTATATAAACATAGAAAATACTAACACCGTATGCCTCCATGATAGCTTCAAGTGAGAATAATCCTGTCTATAGCTCACTAAAAGCCACACGAAAAAAAATATATTTATTATTTCCTTTCACAAGTTCAGGTCATTTGCAGTGTTTTTTTTTCTCTAGGAGGTCACAGAGCTCAGTGTCTCAGTTTCTGTATGTATGTGTGTGGATCTTTTTTTCCCTGCCAGTCTCTCTCTCACTCTCTCTCTCTCTCCCTCTCTCTTCCCCCCCTCTTTGAGCTGCTGCTGCTGTGTCTGTGGGAGCTTCAGTCACACACAAACACAGACTAACTAACTCTGCTAATGAACTAGTTAGCTGTGCATTCTGAGTGTCACAGCAAGAAAAGATCACAACAATAATAAAAACAGACACCACAGTTATAATAAAGGCAAAACTTTCAGCTGGCTTTGGAACCTGGCTTTGGGATGAAGGATTGCTTTAATATTTTTTTTCTGTGTATTTTTTAAACTCTGGAGATTTTTTTTTCAAAGAACACTGCTGATTTTTTATTTTTATTTTTTTTACGTGCATTTTTCATGTTTGTTTTGGTTTGTGAACCCAGGACCTACAAAAGGAGAGTTACCACCATGCACAGTTAGTAGGAAGAAGGAAAAGTCCATGTACTGACAGTGTTGTTTCAGCAAGAAGTTGGGAACTGAAGGCAGCGTCTTTTGGAACTATAAAGCTCTGTGTTTCAAGCCACATCCAATGTGAGGTAAGTGAGATTAGCCATTCATTTGAGTTGTGTTTAAACCCCCATCCCCCACCCTCTGTACATTGTGCACAGTGTCCTGCCATAGACTGAGCTGCCTGTGTCATGAAGCTAAACTTCCCCTCTGCTTGCAGCTGTGTGGCTTTTCACCTATTTCTATGCTTTTTAAAGGTCTAAAGACCCATACAACGTTTGATGAAACCTATTTGTGTTATTCCTGTCAATGACCTATCTTCATCATGTTTATTTTCTTATTATGTTGATATAAAGGCACAATAGTAATATTAATAGTATTTTTAAAAAAAGTACGGTGGGGGATGGGGTTTCCCGGCAGCCCGTTTGCTTTGTTTACTACATTTAGTGTAATAATAAGGCAGGAAAGGGTTTAATCTGCAAAAAAAATGTCAGGTATTCACATTGCAGATGGTGCGACTGGAGTTTCCTGAAGCCCCAGAGTGGGGGGAGGGGAATCCCATTCATGGGCTGTGTGCTAGACAGCGTTTGATCCCTTACGTCAAATGTCAGAATGTTCTACAGCACTTTTTTGGTTACACTGTTGCCTATGGAGCTTTTCTGCTGCTGTATACAGGAAGTTGCACTCTCTGATCAGCTCCTGTATGAAATTCATAATGCAGTCTGTTAGACCACAATATAACATGTGCTTTGTCTTGCTAATCACATGGCACTTATTGAACTGACTTGTTGCATGCTCTTGTGTTACAGTTATTGAGGTGGCTTCCAGTTCATTTTTTTTCATAGTTCTCTATGTACCTTGTTACTGATTAGTTAAGCATTAATAAAAAAGACATTAAAAATTATACCTATTAATTTTACCTCCTCAGTTATATTATAACCGGATATATTATGACACTTTATAAAATGTAGTTTGGCAATATGAAACAATGTATAAATGTGTGTGATTGATGTAGACGGTTAGTCACGTGGTTGTGCTTGCATCTGACTTTCCTGTCCTGGGCATTCATCTGAAGAGGCACCTATTGAGGGGTCTGGGACATACCCCCTTGCCAGCCCTGTGACACTTAATGGAGTGCAAAGTCACTAGCTGTGCAGAAAACCATGTGTCATGTTCAAAGGTGACATTCAGAGTTTGTTGAGCAAGCCTCTTCAGAGGAAATGATGATAGCAAAAGTTGTAAGTTATCCAAAAGTTTGTGAGCCTTGCATGTGTGTAGTTTGTATCTATTTTTGACCATGGGGCAAATATTGCACAATATACATTATTAATCATCACCCCATTTTGCTTTTTAGATTGTAATATTGCAAAAATATGCCTAGTTGGGAGTTTTTGAGGGGCTATTGATATAGACTACAAGACAAGTCACTTCAATACAAATTATTTATTGTGAAGGTAGGTCATTCCATTGTCTAAAAACAATAATATTTCCTTGAATCTGTGCATAACAATGCACATAACTTACAAAAATTATTCCATACAATAAATATATTTAGCCTGCGCTTACGCAACCAAATGTTTGTTTAACAATGCCTCCAACTAAGGGGGAAAATTCTAAATTCCAATTTTGCAGGGCACTTTGCAATCACAGACGGGATCATATAATAATGGATAATCAAAACAACTATTAAGCAGTTATCCAGGAACTGTTTTGTTAATTTAAAATAAAGTTCTCTTTCTGTCAGACAAATTAAATTTGGCAACGCAGCTAAGTCATGGGCCATTACGCAGGCGCATCTTGGCTGCGCACTCCCACGACTGCACTTCCCAGGCGGGGAGTGTTTTGCCCATGAGCAGCCTCTTTTAGGTGGATGGTTGACTTGCATTCTTGTCAGGCAGTTCAACATTCAGTCTGCTGGCTGCGAATGCAAGTCAGATGCAGTTAAAATGCAGTCGATTGGAAACATTTTTAATACCACGCTTGTTATCATTTGATTCATGGTGGCGTTACCCAGTGGCAAAAAAAACACTTTGCTGCCTGTACTGACCACAAGCAAGCAATAGTTCACCGACTGAGGTGCCCAATAGTGCCAACTTGGCACACTCCTCTGGAATCTAAAACACCTTAGACCCACAAAAAACATATCCCCTTTCTTTTATCTGATTTACCCATCTGGGTTTCCTTCAGGTACTCTGGAGGCTTACAACCCTCGCACTTACCATTGAGCCCCGTCACCCATAACCCCCTTTTCCCACCTGGTGTTGACAACCCAGGCTTCTTTAAATGGTAGATTAACCACCAATACTTCCTTAGTGGCAGAGGCCTCACCACATCGGCAACTATCCGGGATAAAGTCAAACACCTCCCCAAGAGCATTTTTGGTTTATGCAATTCAAACATTGGATGTCTTCCCTCATATGAGACAAAGACCCTGCATTGCTTTCCATTTTGAAACTATGTGTCTTGAGAATCCATCTGGGCCTGGTTCTATCTCAACTATATATTCTAAACTATCATGCACTGACTCCTCTAGACTACACCCCTATGTGTCAGGCTGGGAGCAGGAGATGGGACAACACAAAGACCGGGAAGACTAGGTGAACAATTGATGGAGAATTTCAGGCTGTTCCACTAACATTTTTGCCATGGAACCAGCATACAAGGTATTAACTAGATGGTACTTGGTGCCAGCCATACTCACAAAATTAAGCCCCTCAATAGACTCTAAGGGCCGGATATATTAAGCTGTGCTGCTATAGCAGCGCAAGCTGAATGACACTAACGCAAACTAAATAGAGAGCCGTACGCCAAGCGCAGTAGTGTTGCGTAGCATGCACTCCTAAGTTACACTCATTCCTTTAAAAGTACCAGCCGCTCCTTTAATGTGGAGGAAATATGAAGTATCACAGCTGGATAGGCTGCCTGTCAATCAGCCCATACTACTTTCATTAAGCCTGCCTGAACCACCATCGGGTCCGATAGCAGCGTGGTACTAGATACTGGCGACTCTGGATTGGGGTCCTGTTACTTATATGAATTCAGGACCATTGTCCAATTTCAGAGCTGCCAGTATCTAGTACCACGCAGCTATTGGCCCTGATGGTGGTTCAGGCAGGCTTACTGAAAGTAGTATGGGCTGCGTGACAGCCTATCCGGCCAATCAGGTGTAAGCTGTAGATCCTTTACAAGTAGCGCTACCTCACATCTCCTCCATATTAAAGGAGTAGACAGTACTTTTAAAAGAAGTGATTGTAACTTAGAAGCGCAAACTATGCACGACAGTGCTGCATAGTGTGTGCTCCTAAGTTACTCTGTATTTAGCTTGCATTAGTGTCATTAATGCAAGCTACAGCAGCGCAGCTTAATAAATCAGGCCCTAAGTGTTTTAGAGGCTATGGGAGGGAAGGCGTGATGTTCCACATCTAGGGGCAATGTCCACGCCCAACCAGTCTTTGGAGTAGGGCCTTTTGCTTATTGCAGTCCCTTTTCCACATTACTTTACGGACGGACCCGTGGATTGCTCTTTCCCATGGTAAAATAGAAGGCCTGAAAGAGAACCAAAGAAACTATTTTATACTTTCAGTGTGTATGCTTACATTTTTGTTATCTTTAAAACATTCATATTGAAACCAAAAAATAGGTCCATTGTCTTGGTACTTAATCATTGTGAGGTGACCTTTAATCAAGAGTAGGGTGATTCAGAAATTGTAAAAAAGTGGTCTTGTGATACCACCAAGGAGCTCAAAACAATCCAGGCTGATCCAAAGAATTACAAAAGGGACACCGAGAGCCCAATATGGTGTAGTATGTTAAACAATGGGTAATAGAATGTAAGTTAACAAATATACTCACAAACCAGGGTCACCGTATAGGCAACCACTGTAAAAGCAGGTGAGGAGATTAAAAAGGCTCATACACACGGGGCACAACTATCACCACAAACACGTGGCATGCGCATGTCTGGGCAACAGTTGCCCCGTGTGTATGAGGTGCGCACCCCGAACTGTCGCCGGAGACAGCAGTTGGCGTGCGATTGAAAAGTTCAATCGCTGGCAACTTCTGTCTCCACAACTGTCACTAGTCCGCCACGCGTACTGCGTGTGTATGTGCGGACTAGCGACAGCTACCCACAGCCAGAAGGGAGCTTCCGGTGGGGGGACGAAACTTTCTGCCGGGCAGAGACGTGTAGACAGCTGTCACTCAGGCGGAGCTGTCACCGAGCTGTTGCACACACGTCTCCTGTGTGCTAGCAACAGCGATGCCTCGTGTGTATGAGGCTTAAGACCTGTCTCCATTCAGGATTAAGATGTCGCTCTCTGTAGATCGGAAGATAAGGGGTAAGAACATCCCTCCACCAGGGATGGACACAGGTATCACAGAAAAGGAAACAGAGGCGCCAATAGGATAAAATATGCTAAAAACGTTAAAAAATGTTGGAGAGGCAGTGGTGGACTTACTCCCCGAAGTACACATAAAACTTTCGATTTTCAAACAAAATAAATTTATTCACATAGTCAAGACTACAAAGCTTTGTATTCTGGAGTATGTGAATACATTTATTTTGTTTGAAAATCGACAGTTTTATGCTTACTTCGGGGAATAAGTCCACCACTGCCTCCCAAAATTTTTTAAAACTGTTTAGCATATTTTATCCTATTGGTGCCTTTGTTTCCTTTTCTGTAATGATAACTTATTGTTGGGCAGCACGGTGGCATACTGGTTAGCGCTCTTGCCTTGCAGCGCTGGGTCCCTGGTTTGTATCCCAGCCAGGTCAACATATGTAAGGAGTTTGTATGTTCTCCCCATGTCTACTTGGGTTTTCTCCGGGCACTCCAGTTTCCTCCCACATCCCTAAAACATACAAATAAGTTCATTGGCTTCCCCACCTTTTTCGGCAAATGCAGCCTCAATTCTCCGAGGTATTGATTCATACAAATTGTGAATTGTTTCCAAAGGAATTTTAGCCCATTCTTCAGTTAAAACACCCTCCAGTTGTTTTAGAGACGATGGAGGCAGAAATCGACTTCTTACTTGAATCTCTAATAACAACCATAAATGCTCAATGTTGAGGTCTGGGGATTGTGGTGACCAGATGAGATGCTCAACTTCATTAGAATGTTCCTCATGCCATTCTTTATCAATTCTGGCTGTATGGATTGGGGCATTATCATCTTGAAAGATGGCATTCCCCTCCGGAAACAGTTCTTGAACCATAGGATGAACTTGGTTGCCCAAAATTCCTAAATAGTCTCGGCTGTTAATTTTTTCATGAAGGGAAATCATTGACCCAGTGGATCTCCAAGAAATAGCACCCCAGATCATCACAGAACCCCCGCCATCTTTTACGGTTGGGAGAAGGCAGTCTGGATGAAATGCTTATTTCGGCTGTCTCCAAACGTACACTCGGCAGGAGGTAGAAAATAAGGTAAATCACACTATTCCACTGCTCGAGGGACCAATTCTGGTGGTTTCTACACCACTCTAAACGCTTTGAAACATTTGTCTTTGAGAGCAGAGGTTTTCTTATTGCAGTTCTTCCGTGGAATCCAGATTTTTGTAGCTCTCGACTAACAGTTTTTGTGGAAACTGGGTTCTGTAGGTTTTCATTTAGCGCTGCAGTGATTTTAGGAGCCGTGGTCTTGCAATCTTTTCTAACAATTCGATTTAGAGTCCGACGGTCTTTCTCAGACAACTTCGACTTTCAGCCACAACTGTGCTTTGCTGAGGACATTTTTCCTTCTCTTTCAAAGGCAGTCATTACTTTTGAGACAGTACCACTTGAAATGCCAAGCATTCGGGCAGTTTCTGTTACAGTAGCGCCTGCCATACGAGCACCAACAATTTGGCCTCTTTGAAAGTCGGAGAGATCTGCCATTTTTATAAATTATAACCAACTTTGGTTTAAATATCTGTAAAAAAATAAATTATTTTAATTAAACATATCAAATAACAAAAATAATAAACACATTTTTTTTAACAAATGTCAAGTTTTGATTGCTTAAAACATGTTCAAAGATTATGATGCCAAAATGTTTGGTGTTTCCATTATTCTGTCCAACCTCTGTGTATATATATATATATATATATATATATATATATATATATATATATATATATACCATATATACCATATATGACCATAAATAAAAAAGCGGCAATCCTAATGACAGGTAAATATTCATACATGTGGAATTACTAGCAGATATTTAACCTCCCCGGCGTTATGATTATTTCCAGATTTAGGGTCTAAAAGCTGTGCATTTTTTTCATAAGCTTTTAGACCCTAAAAACAAGAAGAAAAACATACCTCAGTGTGGTTCCTCAGAGAGCAAGCTTACTCTTATTCTTTTAAAGTGAACCTCCAGACTAAAAATCTACTCAGCAGCACTGAAAAGGCTTGGTGTTTCTTCAACAGTTTCACAGCTTGAAAACTGTGAACTAGCTGCACAGAATAAAACTGCCCGGGCATTTTTCCCCTTATGCTGTGCAAAGCATGATGGGATTTCTGAAGTTTTTCTCTTTCTGCTGTTTTGGCACAACAATTTTTTATTTTTTTTTATTTAATATTGAATTTGAGATTTGAAGCCTAGCGCGCACAGCTTGGAGGGGGGATCAGGACAAAGGACAGTTGGAACTGTGTGTCATGCTCCCTGTCACCTCCTTTCAACCACAAAGATGGCTGCCCCCATGAAAAAGATGGCTGCCCCCATGAAATAAAAAAACATGGTGGGTAAGAGATTATATTACCCATCTATTTTGACATAATTAATGTAACTTAATGACAGTATGTTTGTTTAGGCTGAAGTTCTACTTCAAGTTAGCCAATAAATGGTATCATCCTGGTTCAAAACGTCTTGCTTTTAATAGATCTGGAGCTGCAATCAGCAGCTGATCGCAGTCTGTCTAGCCTTTGCTCTGAATTTTGTTATAGCCCATACTCACGGGCGGTAAAAGTGGCCTGTCACCAGCACACGTGAGTGTGTGGGCGACAGGCTGGCGACAGCTCCTCGCCAGGTCCCTCCGCGTACACACGTGGAAGAGGGACCAGCGGCGCGACGTAAGCTGTCGCCGACGTTCCTCCTCCCCCCGCCGGAAGCTTGCCGGAAGCTCTGCGTACCTCAATGGAGGTTGCTGTCGCTAGTCCGCGTACTCACGCGGACTAGCGACAGCTGCGGCGGAGTTGCGGCGGCGACTGTCGCCAGGCGAGTGAACATTTCAATCGCCTGGCGACTTCAGCAACGGGCGACAGTTCGGGGTGCGCGCCCGTTCCGGGCGACAGTTCGGTGTGCGCGTGGCCCATACTCACGGGTGACCTGTCACCGCAACACGCGCGCCCCGCGTGTTGCGGCGACAATTGTCCCTCATGAGTATGGGCCATTATGCTCTAATCAGGGTGGGTATTCCCTGGGATTCCCTTGCTGCATCATTGGTTGTTTTACAACATCTGATGCAGGGAAAGAAGGAGTGGCAAATGAAGAAGCAAAAGCGTCTTTGTGATAGATTGTATTTTGCAGATACATTTTTATTCTTAGGCAAACAAATCAAAGATGATCCTGAGAATTGCTATGAAGTGCAATTCAGAACAAAAAATACCAGATGAACGGCAGGAAGCATTGGAAATGAAAATGTGTGAACTATGCCTTCATGGCTACTATAAATAAGGTTGTAGCTAGGAAAAATTGCATGTTTTCTAACAAAGACACACAATTGTAAAATTATTCCAATAATGAATTAACATTAATTGACTTTTTAGTTAATATGAGTGTTAAAAAAAATGTCACCTTAATCAGAAATATTCTGAAGAAATCAGGATTCTCGTGGACCTGTAAATTAATTCTTCTAATTAAAAGCAGGCCCAGACAGGTAGATCTGGCACTTCAAAGAAATATAAATGAAAGTTCAAAAGAAGACTGCACTACCTCACTCTTTATGGATGTGCAGGGCAAGAGTGGAAGGGCAATATTGGTCATCCGGTTAAAAGTACAGCAAGGACAGTGACTAGAGCTGATGCGTTTCTGACCCTGCTGGGTCCTTATTCATAGCCAAAGTGACAAAGACTAACACTTATATACCTGTAACTACACCCATTAGCACTACACCTGAAATAGGTATGGTGCAAGCCTTCAAGGAACATACGCACGGCAGGGTAGAGTCCTATATACAAACAGTACAATAACATTATAGGTCTATAAAAACATAAAAATGTATAAAAAATATATAAATAGATCCTACTATCAAAGATGTTATGATAAAATGACTGTTACAACAACAAGTATGGGATATCTAATACATAGGGCTCGATTCACAAAGCGGTGCTAACCCAGTTAGAGACTTTAGGCGTGATAACCATTGCACCATGCTGGTGAAAAGCCAGTTTAGATGTGATAAGTTTAGGTGTGATAAGTTTAGGCATGATAAGTTTAGGCATGATAAGTTTAGATAAGTTTAGATCGCACGCAAAGTCACACACGCAAAGCAGCGCCATTAAACTCTATGCGAAGTGCACCAGACTTTGCTAGCGCAAAACTTTTGATCAGCTGTGCACTGCGGTGCTAACCCAGTTGGTGCTTAAACTTATCATGCCTAAACTTATCACACCTAAACTCATCACACCTAAACTTATTAACTGAGTTTAGGCATGATAAAGGGCTTTTCACCAGCGTGCTAACTGTTAGCACCGCTTTGTGAATCAGGCCCCTAGAGAGTAAAAGGGAAAACCATACATCATGAAAAGGAAAATGTCTAAAGTTGCAGAAAAGCTGCTGGATTATATTCAGCACAAAATCAGAGAGACCCAGAGACTAAAAGAAAATGGTTGACATCCCACCTATAATTAAGACCCCCTGGTTCCCTAGTGCCCAGTTTGAATATCCACTGCACCTCATGCTCAAACAGCTTCCGACACCTCAAGTCAAGTGTTGAGTGCTAATTGGTGGAGTTACAGATATATAAGTCTTTGTACTTCTGTGTCACCTTGGCTATGACTAAGGACCCAGCAGGGTCAGAAATGCGTCAGCTTTTCTTGCTGTCATGTACCATTGCTGTGCTTTTAAAACGATGACCAATAAAGGATTTTGATGCTTTATTCACACTGAAGTAGTGCATAAACTTTTCTTTTGTCAAAGAAATATAAATGTATTTAAAATTATAGCTGTGTTGTGAGCCTTTAAATTGGTCCAAGTAGGCGTACGTATTGTACGGCCGCTGATGCGTTGAGTGCAGAGTGAGCCGAATGAGCCTAACCTACCCGGCTTCATTAAATACTATTCCCCCTCCGAGTTGTAGAAACTCAGAGGGAGATGTAATTCAGGGTGCACATCATAGCACTAGTAACCTCCTTCACCAACTAGAGTCATTGGACATCATGGATGAATGCAGCTGATTTTCTGACCCACAATACACAAGCCTGCTCAAGGAAAATACTGTACGTGGATTGTTTTATAACATTCCATTCATTACATTAGTGTTGAAACTCTTGCACTGCAATCACACTGTGTCATACTCTGATTCAGAGGTGCACATTGGGAAAAAAAATCTCTGCCCATTGTTGCCTGTCCCCTTTCATTTTGGGTGAGGAGAGGTGGGATTAGTGGAAATTCTGTCCCTGCTTCTGCTCTGCTTTTTCTTTTTTTTACCAGGCCTTAGGTTGTTGAATTAATTCTCCTCCTGTCATGAATATGCCATCCTGATTACCGGTAAATTCTTTGGATGAAGCCTTAGGGCCTGAACCCACTGATGCAGCTGTGTCCACTTCAGTTACACACCAGTGATAGAGATGCTGAAAAGCGGACAGAAGCGGATACAACTGCGTCAGTGGGCTCAGGCCCTTTGGGATGACATCTCACCATCTTCTCTTGCTCAACCTACGTACACACACTAGATTTTCATTGCCCGGCTGTCCTGCTGATTCTCAGCCCCTAATACTTTCAGCCATAGACCCAGAACAAGCATGCAGATCAGGTCTTTCTGACTGAAGTCTGACTGGATTACCCACATGCTTTTTCAGATGTGTGATTCAGACGCTTCTGAAGCCAGAAAGAACAGCAGGACTGTCAGGGAACTAGCATTGTTTAAAAAGAAATAAATATAGCAGCTTCCATATACCTCTCACTTCAGGTGTGGTCTAAGGGTGCCTGCTATATCACCTGGTTATTAGCCTATGTTTACATTTTATTTTTATTCGGTTTCTAAGGGCTTCAAACCAGACATTTGCCCTGCTCGGTTGCACAGATCTAGATTATCTAATTATAAGCACATTTGTTGGGTAAAGAAGTTTGGATGGATCTTGATAAAGAAAAAACATCCTCTGGTCCTTCTGTGTGGTGTTGGTAGACTTATTGACTGACTGCACAAGAATATGTTTTGAAGTGATTTGAAGTGAGTTTTGACATATTTTATGATTTAGTTACCTTTTTTCACCCTCTACCTCTTATACTAACTATATAATACATTGTTGTAATTGTAAACATTAGTTCTGCTTGATTAGATGAAAAATGAGTGAAGTGCAAAAGTGCAAACATTATTTACATGCCTTGGATACTGGTACTGCAGTCCTTAGACTGTGAAACAATCTTGTGAGTGATCTCAGTGTTTTAGTTAACCATATGTCACATCTCTCTCTCTTTTCAAAGAACTGGCCTTATTTATGAATAAAATCCCACTCTCCTTTTTTGTTCCTCCTCAGTTGGTCCTTTTTGAAGTCTTGTGTATATCAGGGCTGTGGAGTCGGAGTCGTGGAGTCAGAGTCGGAGCAATTTTGGGTGCCTGGAGTGGGAAAAAAAATGCACCGACTCCGACTCCTAATTAATTTAAACTGTAATTAAAATAGAAAATATGATAAAATGTTCTATTTCTCAGATAATAGTCATCATAAATAATTTATATATAGAGTAATAGCCGTGCTTAGTATACAAAAATGAAATAAACCAATCAAAATTAGTTACTTGTGCTGCTTCAATAAAGCAGTCCCCGTATTTTTAAAGTCAGATATACATATCTGATTGTGACTGTATATATGATGTGTACACAGGAATCTCTTATATTTACTAAATAACATCTATGCTGTAAGAATAAAGCCTGATGTGTAGCCGTGTCACTAATAGAGATGGTCAATAAGATGGAAATAAGTATGTGCTGATGCTGATTTATGCAAATGTATGCACTCTCTTTGCTCATGAAATCAAATAATTTGATATGTTGTTAAAATTTGGTTTGGTGACTATGAATTAAAGGGTACCTGTGACGGATGAAAAGAAAAGTTTTATACATACCTAGGGCTTCCTCCAGCCCCCTTCAGGCCAATCAGTCCCTCGCTGTCCTCCTCCAACACTTGGATCTTCTGCTATGAGTTCTGGTAATTCAGACAGTCAGCGCAGTCTCTCTGCGTGCTGCTCCCACAGCCAGGAGCGTTCTGCACCTGCGCAATAGTGCTGAGCAGGTGTAGTATGCTCTCGGCGGCAGAGTGTGTGCATGGGCACTACGCCAGACTGGCTCAAATACCTGGACTCATAGCAGAAGATCCAGATGGTGGAGGAGGACAGCGAGGGACTGATTAGGCTGAAGGGGGCAGGAGGAAGCCCCAGGTATGTATAAAACTTTAATTTCATCTGTCTCAGGTTTACTTTGCTACACAGTAGTACTATACTCTACATAAGAACTCCCCACAGAGCTGCAGGGAATCCACTGAGAATGTTGTGCACATTGAACACAGAGGTGTTGTCTATCACCCATAAACCTGGTTCAGATTGTGCATGGAGAATGTGTAAGAGGAAGAATCACCTCATTCTCCTGCAGAGTAGCTGCACATCACTCTAAAGGCTCATACACACGGGGTACGGCCGTCGCCGCAACCACGTGGCACGCGCGTGTTGCGGCGACAGGTCGCCCGTGTGTATGATGCGCGCGCCCCGAACCGTCACCTGTCGGAGCGGTCGCCAGGTGATTGACATGTTCAATCGTTGGCTATAGCTGTCACCGCAACTTCGCCGGAACTGTCGCTAGTCCCGCGTGTGTATGCGGGCTAGCGACAGGAGACCTACGCAAGTAAATGGAGCATCCGGCCAGGGGATGCTCAATTCACAAACAGCTTCCGCCGCGTCTCTGCCTTTCTGGCGACAATTGTTCCCGTGTGTATGTAGCTTTACATGTACCCACAGTCACATTGCCTAGGGATGATAGATGTTCTTTGTTCCGGTCAATACCATTTACAAGTACTCTTACCAAGGACTAGTTTTTGTCCAAAGGGAATAAATATGGCAGTCTCCATATCCTTCTCACTTCAGTTGTCTTTTAAAATTCCTAAGCGTTGGCAGCTAAGAGACGAATTTCATGTTACATACTTTCAATCAACAAGATTGTAATATGCAAATTAGTGGAGTTGAGTCGTCGGAGTCGGTGGAATCCTATACTGAGGAGTCTGTACTAAAAAGTGGTGATACTTAACTACTACAATTGTTTTTACTATGCATGCAATCTCTAAATTGTGTCACTGCTCACAATTAAAAAGTAGTATTTTCTAATATTCTTTGGTGATCATTGCAGTGTCTGTGCAGGTGTGAACATTCAATGTTTGCCTATGAATTATTTTTGGTGCTTATAAACATGGTGGATGAATTTTATTCTATTCCTAAATATTTGTGCACTGAAAAGCATCCCTACTTACAGCTTAAAAATACTAGGGGGTATGACTTGCATATCTGTGATTTATTACATATCCCTTCTGCACATCATGTCAGATCAGTGCTGTCTGTTGTTCATCCCTTTCCTATCTATGTCCTGCTCAGCTATTTTGTGTGAAGTACAAATCACAGAGGTGTAAGTAATCCTGGCACATACAATAATGAGTAGCTGTGGGGGAAGTTAGTGGGGAACTGAGCATGGAAACCTGTCAGAGCAGAATGTAAAGGGTAAGCACATGTAAACAACAGTCAGCCAAAGGCTCCTCATATATTTTAAAGATGGAAAAATCAATATTATATTACAGTTGCATTACTGACCTGGAGGTAATGTGGGTGTTTTTACTATATTTATGTTATAAGTACTCACTCTTTTAATATTTGAAGGATGTTTTCTTGTATGTTGTAATCAGATTTTGAAAATACTGGTATTTTAAGTACTTTGTTTTTGTGGCTAAACACTCTTCGAGTATGATAATCCCAGCCCTGAACCAGTGCACCACCTCGTAAATGTTTACTCGTGCTTTTTTTTTTTTTTTTTTTCAGCATAAGAATATTGTCAAGCTTAAGTGCCTAAACTAGGTTCTCTGACTGCTCTTACAACTTGTTTTCATTAAACATTGTTTTATCTCCACCCCCTGGTTTGATATTAATGGGTACAGTGTGTTTGCTGTGTTTGTGTTTCAGGTCATGTCACACCAAGGAACAAAACTTACCTCATGAATTATCTTTCCTTGGCCCAGATTCACATAGTGTCGGTAAAACTGCCGAGCGCACACAACGCACATCATTATTATCAGTACTAACATGCTGAATACCACTCGTTGCGTAATTAGCATGACAGTACTTGCATAATACACATTACTATGGTAATGCTTACATTACCCATGTTCAGCAAATTGCACTAATTGCTCAATGCATGGTACTCTGCTGGGATTAGTATCAGTGCTATTGCTTTGCCCTGTTTACCAACACTATGTGAATCAAGTCTCTTCTATCTCATCATTAGTCTTATCTCTCCTTATCTGTCTTAATACACAAGGGGTAATTTTGCTATATGCTGCCTACACATGGAAATTTTACCAGTCTTAATATCATTGGATCACCATCTACTACTTTATTGATGCCACACATGTTACCGGGATGACGTGCACGTTGCTATGGTAGCATGTGGTATAACATTTAGTGTCCCCTAGCATTAGGCACCAATAAAATTACCAGACTTTCATGCATCAGGTCCAATGTATCTTTCCTTATATGTTTAGCTCATGAATTAGCTCTCTTTGCATTTGATGTTAAAATAAAGTAATGCAAGATAATTCAAAAGAAAAGCTTACTGAAGCAACTCCTATATGTGATATCCTGTATGAGTATACAGTATGTGATATCCTTTGCAAAATTCAAGATTGGACTGCTGACATTCAAATCCCTGCACAATCTGGCCCTGGATACATGAAGGACTTGCTGAAGCTGCACCACACCTCTCACAACCTCAGATCAGCAAGTTCTATAAACTTGGTCACTCCCAGAGTGCACCTCAAAAAATCTGGAGACAGAGCCTTCTGTCATACTGCCCCTACTCTTTGGAGCTCCCTGCCACACCCAGTAAAGACAGCACCATCCTTGGAGCTATTCAAATCCAGACTGAAATGCCACCTGTTTAGCCTGGCATTTCCGGACTTATAAAATTCTTCCTCTGTACCACGATGGTCTGAGCCATGCTTATGCGCTTTGAGTCCTACGGGAGAAAAGCACTCTACAAATGTTATTTGTTGCTGTTGTTGTTATAATCATGTAGCATATACAGTGTCATGACACTATCACAATTGTACAGAGCAACATACTAGAACTAATATAGGTAAGTATCAATTCTGTTAGGGCTGGTTCACATGAGTCCAAGTAGTACCAAGTAGTGAACAGTGTAACCAAAATGACTGTGATCTGCTACAATCAGAAATCACAAATAAACAACAGTTTCTTCAATTGATTTGTGATCCAATATGCTGTTAAATATTGATCGCTCCTGCATATAGCACTATGTACAAAGTGCAGCTTACCAATGTATAAAGCAGATCAATGGAACTTGCTTGAAATGAAGTATCAGCCAGAAAATATGTATCATCTTATCACTGATTATTCGGAATTGTTGATCACCCCCCCCCCCCCCCCCAAAAAAAATGGCCCCAGAACCTCTCATATGCATAAGAGGTTCTGGGGCCTAAATACTCCATGTGCAAACACAAGGGGATTATAACAACGTCATCTACATGCAGTTGTAGATTGCAATTTGACCCAGAGTCAAGTTGAGATCACTAACCACATTCATGGACAAAGGAGACTAAGCATATGCTGAAAAGAATGGAAATACATTTGGGCGCAAGATATGAGGCACCACCATAAGTATTTTTTAGGAAGTGCTACTCAAATTTGAAGGTATTTCGCTCATATAATTAAACCCAATGTGATGTCATTTAGCAAACATTATTATCAGTCTTTTTCCCCAAAAATTTTTTTTTCAACAATTGCAGAGAGATGGGCAAATTACCTTGGAGAGGTCTTCTCAACAACATTTAGACAGGCCTCAGGGCAGAGAGAGAAGGCCCCAAAAGAATTTTAAAAAATTAAACTAAATAGCCAAAGCTGTCATTGTTTCAGGGGCATCCATTCAAACATGTCTGTCTTCTGCCTAAGTCTTATGGCCCATACTCACGGGCTACAATTGTTGCCGCAACCACGTGGCACGCGCGTGTTGCGGCGACAGGTCGCCCGTAAGTATTATTATTATTTATTATTATTATTTTTTATTTATATAGCGCCAACATCTTCCTTAGCGCTGTACATAGTACAAACAAATAATGGGGAACAAATATACATAAGAAATACAAGACACTGTACAGTCATGACATTGAATAGAATAAATACAGATACATACATAGTTGATATGTAGTTGGTACATATACATATGTTAAAATTACAGCAGTATGAGAAACACTAGGAGTAGGTCCCTGCCCTTGCGAGCTTACAATCTAGAGGGTAGTGGGGAGGAAACAAAGGGGAAGGAAACACCAGGATTAGTGGGTGAGCCAGTGTGCCTTCAGTGCTGCCTATAGCAAATTATAGGCTTTTCTGAACAGGTGTGTTTTCAGAGTACGTTTGAAGGTTTCCAGACTCGTGGCATGACGAGCCGGCTGAGGGAGAGAGTTCCAAAGGAGAGGGACCGCCCGTGAGAAGTCTTGGATGCGAGAGTGAGAGGAGGTGACTAGGCTGGAGGACAAAAGGGTCTCCTGTGAGGAACGGAGGGTCCGAGCGGGGAGGTATCTGGAGATTAAAGAGGAAATGTATGGAGGCGACAGCTTGTGTAGAGCTTTGTATGCAAGTGTGAGAAGTTTAAACTGGATCCTTTGGGCAACTGGTAACCAGTGGAGGGATTGGCAGAGAGGGGCTGCCTCAGAGAATCTAGAAGAGAGGTGGATGAGACGGGCCGCAGAGTTTAGTAGGGATTGGAGAGGTGCCAGTCTGCTTTTTGGTAGACCACAGAGTAGGGTGTTGCAGTAGTCAAGACGGGAGATGATTAGGGCATGCACAAGCATTTTAGTTGCTTCTTGTGAAAGGAAGGGACGGATTCTGGAAATGTTTTTGAGATGGAAGTAGCAGGAGGTAGTTAAAGTGTTAATATGTGGTTTAAAGGAGAGCTCAGAGTCCAGAGTTACCCCTAGGCAACGAGCTTTGGGGGTTGATGCTATTGGGGTGTTCTCTACATTGATTGTGACAATGGGAGGTGGAACAGAGAGTGAAGATGGAAATATCACAATCTCCGTTTTGCTCATATTGAGTTTAAGGAAGCGGGATGACATAAATGTAAATACAGCGGATAGACATTTGGGGACTTTTGATAGTAGTGTGGAGAGGTCTGGGGCAGAACAATAAATTTGGGTGTCATCAGCATAGAGGTGGTATTGAAACCCAAAAGAGCTTATTATCTGTCCCAGGCCATGGGTGTAAATGGAAAAGAGGAGGGGTCCAAGGACGGACCCTTGTGGTACTCCCACAGACAGTGGGCGTGGAGAGGAGTTGGTATTGGCATAGGAGACCATGAAAGAACGTCCAGACAGGTAAGAGTTGAGCCAGGAGTGTGCTAGGCCCTTGATTCCCAGTGTTGAGAGGGTCTGGAGAAGCAGGGTATGATCAACACTGTCGAAGGCAGAGGACAGATCTAGGAGTATTAGTACCGAAAATCTGCCTTTGGCTTTAGCAACTAGGAGGTCATTGGCAACCTTAGTGAGAACGGTTTCCGTAGAGTGTTGAGGGCGGAAGCCAGACTGGAAGGGGTCCAACAGGGAATTAGCAGAGAGAAAGTTAGACAAGTATGAGGCGCGCACCCCGAACCATCGCTGCTGTCGCCAGGCGATTAGCGTGGTCAATCGCATGGCGACAGTTGCCGTCGCAACTTCGCCGCAACTGTCGCTAGTCCACGTGTGTATGCGGACTAGCGACAGCAACCAATAGAGAGTTCACGGCGCTTCCGGCGGGGGGGGGGGGGGGGAGGAACGTCGGCGACAGCTTCTGTCGCTTCACTAATCCCTGTTCCGCGTGTGTATGCGGAGGGACCTGGCGACAAGCTGTCGCCGAACTGTCGCGCACACGCTCCCGTGTGCTAGCGACAGGCTACAAAAGTAGCCCGTGAGTATGGGCCATTAGATCCATACCACAATGTAAGCATGGCCTAATGATGCTACCAGCTATACAGAAATATACATTTGTAGCACAAATGAATTCAGAAACTTAAACAGTAATGCATTACATAAATATGACATGCAATATAGATGTGGGCCTGCTAACATAGTGGATCTAAGAAAGATACAGGGAAAGTCACATTGTATTGCAAGAGTCAGTGAGTGTGTATGGACAGTAGTAGGCATAACTATGAAATAGCCACCGAGAGATTTGGGAGCAGGATAAAGCCGATAAATGGCTTACCCTGCTCCTGCACAAGTCCCGGCAGCGTTGATTACTATTCCCCCTCCAGGTCTCTGTGGATGGTGGGGAATTATGTAATTCGGCTTCCAGCTATTGCTGGTGGCCGAATTACAGTGTTTTAAAAGTAATCTGCGCTGCATCTTTTGACAGCGCCCACATTACTCACTAAGAACTGCTGCAGCCGTAATTCCTATTATGGCCTTTGGTGGCACCAGCTGCGCCCAAATTTCCTGCGCTGTTTTAACAGCATTCACAGTAGTAGTGATCGTTTTTTGGCTAAACACACACTACACATGCAAAGGCAGTTAGTCACCGGCATTGATATATCTCTTTTTGGATTTGAGGATTTTAGGGGGAGGAAAAGGGCATATTAAATGGAACTTGGAAGGTTAAAACAGTACTTGTACATAATTGTGTGGTACTTCAGTTACTGTAAAGGTTAATATTGTGCATATTTCTACATAATTCTGTGTTACCATTTTATTGTAAAAAGGTTAACACTGTGTAGATCCACACTTAGATGTTTGTTGTTGTCATGAAGGTTGATAATGTGAATGTTTCCACTTAATTTTGTGTCGCAAATATGTATCTTCATGAAAAAGTATGGTCATACTGTATATATACCTACAGAATCATGAGGCTTTGCGAATATGTGACATTTTCAAGAAAATGTTTTCCAATTTGTTATCAGATTCACTGATCTTTGGGAGAGGTTCAGGAGAGATTGAACATAAAGTCAGATGTGGTCATGGATAGAGTACATTTTTTTTTCACTTGTTATAATTAAATTGGCACCCCTCATTAGTATAACAGTGCTGAATAGCACAACAGTGGCATGACAGGTGCTTCTCACATTTTTGTTAAGTGTTTGGTAACGGTTCTGCAGCACAGGGAGATATATAAGTCCTATTAGTGCTCTGTCTTAGCGTCATGAAGATTTTTGGGTGTGTTTATTATTTGGGCATCTTATTCAGGGCTCCAAAATGATGATAAATGGTTGTGACATGGAAATGCACTTAAAATCCTGCACATCTATCTTGTCCCCAATGGAGATTGGAGTCTGCTATTCATGAACACTATCGCCCCTTGACTGACCACTTTATTTTCATTGGTGGGAGGGGGGAAACCCAAGGCACCTAAAAACAAATTAATTCAAGCACAAGAAAAATATACAAAGTCCATGCATAGCATATAGTTGGTGGGCCCTGAACCAAGTCATCAGAGTTGCTGAACAACAATAATAACCACATGACCACCATACCACCCACACTACTTGTGCCACATCAACAACTTTAAAACTTTCAGGGCTCGTTTCCACTATCGCGAATCCGCATGCGGGCAACGCATGCGGATCCGCACAGTCAGTAGAAGTGGATGGGACTGTTTCCACTTGTGCGTTTCCCCGCACGTTTTTCTGTGCAGAAAAAATCTGCAGGGTAGGGGCCTCAGAATTCGCCTGCGTGTGGAATGCAGGCGAATCGCACACAATGTATTTAATAGGGAAATCGCATGCGTTTTCCCCATGCGTTTTTTGCCGCGATTTCGCATGCGATTTCGCATAGGTACCCATGTTAATTCACACAGGCAGTGACATGGTTAAAATCGCATGCAGCCTTACCTATGCGAAATCGCATGCGAAATCGCGGCAAAAAAACGCATGCGGAATCGCACCCGCATGCGATTTGCCTGCGGTGATTCGCCGGCGATTTCGTAACGCTATAGTGGAAACGAGAACCTCCTACTCCCACAACTAGCACAAGACAGGAAATGACAGCTGCCATCCACATTTTCTCATACAAGCAGTTTGTTTTATAACATATGTTCTTAAATGTATTCCAACTCTTTTATGGTCCATTTTAAAGGGCCAGTTTACTGTATTGTAGGCAAATGTTTGTGGTTACATTACAATGATCAAATGTTAGTGAGTCTAGGTAATGTTTGTATCCTACAACTCAAAATAGGTCAAAGTTAACTGCCTTAGTTTATTGCACTGGGGTTGCCTGCTATCATATCTTTTGATAGGCCGTGATAAATAGTTATCATGAGGTTACTGTAAATCATGTGTTTGGTATGGGGATAACTTGCAGTTTGCCACTAGTATTTTTTTTTATTTTATGTAAAAATACATTGTGCACACTGCAATAAGAAACACCAACAACTTATGTAGACTTTATATTTCCCTTATCTGAGTTCTGTAAATTTCAAATGGGCTTGGATGGCTCACTACTATGGCAGAGTTAATAATAAACATAGTAAAGCATGTCTTTCTTCAGTCCTCCTCCTTTGTTTGGCATTGGAGGGGGTATTGAATTTAGAAATAAAGTGACATCAACCTCTAAAAATTGTATTAACGCACACCTGAAGTTAGAAGAACATGGAGGCTGATATATATTTTTTTCCTTTTAATGAATGTATATTTCCTGGCTGCACTGCTAGTCTGCTTCCTCTAAAACTCATAGCAATAGACTCTAAACAAGGATGCATATCAGGTGCTCTGACTGACGTCTGACTGGATTAACTACATGCTTGTTTCAGGTGTGTGATTTAATAACTGCTGAAGACAGAAAGCTCAGCAGTACAGCCAGCTAACCAGAAATAAAGGAAATAAATATGTCAGTCACCATATTCTTCTTTGCTTTTCCAGTATTCCACTAGAGGGTTGAATTAATAACCATGCTAGTCGCTTCACGTCTTCACGGGGCTGTCACCCAGCACTGATGCTTAGACCTGAAAAGGGAATAAAGGGATCCCCATAATGACAAGATACTGTTGGCAAGTGGTTCGGGGACACACTGTGGTGGCACTTGGGATATAATACAGCACGTTTGAAAAGTAAAATTCAATATTAGACTGATGTTTAGCATTAAGTGGTGACATGGACAGGGTGTGAAGACGACATTAGTTCTGAAACAATGCTACATAAACCCCAGGCCAGTAATTAGAGCTTCACACCTTTTATGTGTGCTTTTCCATGAAATATCACACCCTGCCTAAACCACATTCTGAGGCCTGAAGCTGTGAGTTCATCAAATGATCTTTGCATTGTTACATTGAAGCTATTATTAATCTTAAACAGCCATACACAACAGAGTTCTGCCACACAGAACATGTATGCCAACACTAGGATATTCTTACATTCTTTGACTTACATTGCACCAAGAACATGGCCTGCTTTTTATCTCTTTGTATGCCCTCCTGGCACTGCGCTCAGACATCTTTTAGCCGCTTCAGACCTAGAGATGGGGAATTCAATAAAAAGGTACGTGTTGACAGATCAAAGTGACTGGGTTCTGGATTGTAACTAAAGATAAGTAAAATTAAGTTCACATTGCCAATATGTTTGCAAGAAAAAGTCTTTGTCAAAATGTGTAATTGAAGTCACCGAGGGTTCGTGTTCACTAGTCGCATGCTATTAATTTGGATGCGAAATTCACATGCAAATTCCCATACATGTATTTGAATTTGCATAGAAATTCGCACACTTTTTTTTAATGTTTGCTGTTATCTAAGTAGGAAGTCCTGTTGACGTTATTGATTGTGCACGCAAAAATGTGAAATGAAAAACGCAAATGCGAAAATGCACATGAAAACAGCACGTAGTGTCTGAAAAATAGTAGCAAATGTACCATCTCATAGAAACAGGCCCATAGAAAAACATTGCTCTGCAAATTTCTGTGCCTTTAAAATGCACAAATTCACTACTGGAAAAGGGCCCTGAGGAAAATGAAATTAAGATCATTCTGAGTGGTTTTTAGAATTGTGGTGGTTTGAAAGTGCCTATATAGGTGTTTATAGGTTAGGTAAGCTATTTGCAGTTATGGTGAATTATTTGTAAGATGGTGGAATGGTGTGACCCTTGTAACTTTTTCAAGCTATTAGCAGTGGGAAGGTGTGTGGAGGGGGGGGGGGGGGGGGGGTACAGAGGTAGATCTGCTTAGTGAAATGGTGTAATCATTTTTAGCCCAGCAAACACAAAAAATGCTATATAAAATGGCAATACACAAAATACTACTATGGAAAAATGAGAACTAATACTATGCTTTTAAGTCTTGTTAAGTGTAAAAAAAAAAAAATCAGCCGATACAATACAAAAGTTTACAGAAGAAAATACATACACAAAATACACAAATAACTAACAGAAGGAAGTAAATAACTGAAAAAAAGAGTTATTCACTTTCTTTTGGTCAAATGTGGTTGCCATCTACCAGTGTACAGCAACCTTTAGCCTATGGCAGGTAAGTCAAACCGGTCCTACGAGGGCCGAGGTCCTCACACATTTTTGACACAGCTCAATGGGCCTGAATCAGGAAAGGTGTGGTCCATCAGGTAGAACACATTCCTTTCATTCTCAGTGCATCCTAAACACTGGCATGGATCTGGCCCTCCAGGCCTGGAGTTGGACACATGTGGCCTATGGGGAGATCTGACCAGGCGGATGTATACAGTAGAATATCAACTGTGAAAGCTTTAAAGTGACAGAAAGATACAAGGGAAGGAGCATGACAAAACGGCAGCTCTGGCTGGCAGATAAGGTAGGTGCAAGGCTGTGTAGGATAAAATGGCACGAGCCTGGCAAGCATAAGCCATGCCTCAAATAATCCAGGAAGCTTTCTTACCAGGTTGAATCAGACCATTGTGAGGATGCGCCATGAAAGGTATGAAACAACTACCAGGCAAATAGTGATGCAGCATCCATGTGTCTGTTGAGCACAGTTTGCAAAGGTGTATGCATAAGTAAGCGGCAATAACTGTATGCACTCACAACATTACTGGTTTTCTGCAAGGTGTGGCACAGATGGTTATATCAATACACATTTGCTGAACTCCAAATGTTCTGTGCAGAAGACTGTTGTGTTCTGAGTGAAGTGAGCTTATTGGCATTGGCATTTGGATTTCTTAAAAGAAAACATGATGTCACTGCATTTAAGTAGAGCTTTGCTTAATTCAATTATACTATTATACCTGGTTGGATGCAGTAGAAGGCATCACTGTTATGGGCTTCCTCAATTTTCTAAAATGAGATTTGCAAGATAGAGAAAGGTGGGACGTCACACGCTTATCTCTAGGGATTGCAGTTAGAATGCCCTTGGATTCCTGGGTCTTTGTCATAGATCTAAGATGTTCATTGTTCATTCATAACCTGTAATAAATTATTCTTAATAACCCCCCTATTTATAAAACTAAGAATTTTGGGTAAAACGTTACAAAGCATAAGCGTTTTACCAACAAAATTCAGGAGACTAAAACATCAGATCACACATTTCCCATTGATTTGATATGATTACACCACCCTAAGGATGGCAAAGTCAATAATGAACAGTAAAAGCAGCGCAAACAGTGGCGTATCGAAGGAGCTATAGGCCCCGGTGCAAGTTTTACATGGGGCCCCCCAAGCACTGTATACATAAAAATTAATACGGCGCACCAAAACCTGCCAAGGGCAACAACAGTGCCAGAGATGCAAGTAGACGATGGGAACCAGTTTGCTAAAGATCCCTACTATTTAAAGCATCTATAGAAGTGATTATTACCAACACAGGGCCAATAGAGAGCTAATATTGTGCTTGAGGGAGGGCTCCTCTGGGGCCCTCTGACCCAAGGACCCTGATGCGGTCGCTACCTCTGCACCCCCTATTGCACCCCCTATTGCTGAGCGCAAAGACCTTTCCCTAATTTATAAATAAGCTGAAACCTCAGCAATAAGGTGCTGTGATAAATCTATCTTCTACTTGTCAAAATTTTACAAAATAGAAGTGGCACAAAAGAGGAAAAGTAAAAAAAACTTTGATTAACCACTTCAGCCTAACTGGACGAAAATGTTCGTCCAGTTAGGCTTCGCGCACTCCCGCGGGTCGCACGTGCTCCCGCGGGCCCCCCGTGCATGCTCCCGCTGGGGGCCGTTAGCCCAGCGATCAATGAAAGGGATTATAAATCCCTTTCACTGATCGGACCCCCCTGGAGAAAAGCCGACAGCGTCTCTTCAGACGCTGCGCCTTTTCTGAGATCAAAAAGTTCCCCTGCTTCTATCTTCTACCTGGGAGCGAGATCGATCGCTCCCAGGACTTTTTGACTGTGGCCATCTTGTGGCCAAATAGCAAACTACACCAAAAAATCACTTTACATTCAATAAATACATTTTTACCCATGTAAAATCCCCTGTTTACCTCCCACACCAAAAAATACCCACATACAAGTTTTAATAAAAAATAAAATAAAAAATTACAATAATAAAAAAAAAACATAAATAGTTACCTAAGGGTCTAAACTTTTTAAATATTCATGTCAAAGGAGTATATCAAAATGATTTATTAAATTATGGGCTACTAAATAGTGATGGGCGCAAATTGAAAAAATGCACCTTTATTTCCAAATAAAATATTGTCGCCATACATTGTGATAGGGACATAATTTTAACCGTGTAATACCCGGGACATATGGGCAAATACAATACGTGAGTTTTAATTATGGAGGCATGTATTATTTTAAAACTATAATGGCTGAAAACTGAGAAATAATGATTTTTTTTCCGTTTTTTCCTTATTCTTCCTGTTAAAATGCATTTACAGTAAAGTGGCTCTTAGCAAAATGTACCACCCACAGAAAGCCTAATTGGTGGCGGAAAAAACAAGATATAGATCAGTTCATTGTGATGCGCAGTGATAAAGTTATTGACAAATGAATGGGAGGTGAAAGTTGCTCAGATGTAAAAAAAATCTCAACCCTGTAGGCTGAAGTGGTTAATATTGGACACTAATGTGTAAAAGTGTGTGCTTCAGTATAGTTATTTATTACATTTATAGTATACGCAGGCTTACATGAAATGCTATGACTGCTATGGATTACATGAAATGCTATGACTGCTATGGCTTACAGGAAATGCTATGACTACTATGCATTACATGAAATGCTATGATTCTTCTTCTAAGTTACTAACAGAAGAAAACCTTGGGAGAAAATGCATTCCTGTAGCTGTGAAGCACTTATGCTTTCCTTAGCCTTCAATACCTCCAGGAGCAACTACTTCATGTCCTTGGCTTCTTCAATCAAAAGCACTTAAATAATTGCTTCTTATTTTTTGGCACAGTGTGCCATGGCTAAATATGACCTAGTTTTGATCAGGAATTCAGTCTCCTACTTCATATGTCTGACTTTACCATTATTCTCTACAAATATTTTTTTTTGTAAAAACATCAATGGAACTAAGTGATGGTAGACATTTTAACCAGTCATATGCTGCTGTGCCATATGAATATTTGCACCCTAGCAGATCAGACTATGCCTCTTTCCATAAGGAGAGGTAGGGAGTAAAGGGCATACACGTATAACAGGTGCCCAGTAATTTAGGCATCGACCATGCATCTAGTTAGACTATCTGTAATTTTACCAGTATTCTACTATCACTTTTACTGAACTATACCTCACACTAACCCTCCCCTGTCCACATCTATCATTAACCCCCCACCTATGCCTAACACTAACTTCCCCCTTGCCACCTACTCTGAACACTCACTGATAGTGTGCGCTCTTACGCTGCTGATGTGGGGTTGGGCTACATAGTAACCAAACCCTGGTCCCCTGAATACTCACCCCCACTGCTACATATATTCGGAGTTCAAAAATGTCATAGTCAGATTTTGTGCACCACTTACTAACAACCGCTGCCATTTTTGGTGGTTCAGCTACATGATAGGCAAACTCCAGGTGCTGCTTAGAAATGTCCACCAGTATTCAGAGTTTAGCTAAATGAAAGCCGAATTCCATGACCCACCCCTTACTTTCCACTGCCGCTATTTTTTTCAATAAAAACCCTATTTCTTTTGATTAAAACCCCTCCCCCCTAAATTGGCTCTAGACTGTGATCCATACACTACACTACACATACATAGGCATCAGACTATGTATGTGATTAGATTGGGAGCTGTTGGGAGGGACAGTTAAGTCTCTAGGCTGTCCCCTGCACAGCACTGCGCTAGATTGTAGCACTGTACAATTGTTTATTGCTTTTTTTCTCTGTATTTCAGCCTGCAAGCTCCAATCGCGGCTGGCAGGCTGATGATGGATCCCGGTTTTGTTTACTAGCAGGGAACGTGCAAGCAAGCACGTGTTCCCTGCTAAGACCACCCGCCGCACTTTGACGTCAATCGGCGTTAGGCGGTCCCAAGTGAGCCACTCTCCCACCACCACTAGGCATTAGGCGGTCTGGAGGTGGTTAAAAAAATAATAAATTTGTATAGCTGTTGCTTGAATAATAATAATAATAATACTGTGTTGTTCAGAAGTGCAGAGATGACAGGATGATTTTTTCTTTTTTCTCCAACACTTTAGCCAGTGTGATTGAATATTTTAATGCTGCTCATGAGGTTAACTAAAAATTGTCAGTAAAGACAATTGAAACCATATACCAGCTTAAGCTTCACAAATTATCACTGTAGCTTCTAACATTAATTTATAGAGCTCAGCCAGTTTGGCATTACATAATTCAGTCATGAGATATGCGCCAGTGCTGGAATCTTTAGTTGTCTTCACAGTGAATTAAATACAGTATGTAGGAATTTTGTATTGGAAGTTTAATTGATGTATTCAAATAGTTTTTACTATTTTATATGCTTTAAAATGAATCATTCAGCCTGTGCAATAAATAGTCCATAGTGCGCCACATTCAACTGCAATGTTCTACCTAGGATTTTAGGAATGGAATTATTTTGTATGCTGGGCGGCTATAAAATCGGCAATGCAGGTGAATGCTTTTAAATTACATTTTGTGCAAAGAGGAACATCCATATCTTTTGAGTGCTCCTTCACAAACTATTATTTTTATTATTACTATTTTTTATTTAAAAAGGGTCCATTATCTTCCTTGGTGCTGTACTGAGTACAATACAGACACAGTATATTTATAGTTCATGCACAGTTCAATCGAACAAGCAGCAAAACAAGTACAAAATACATACATAGTTCCTGCAGGTATGGAAATATGAAAGCATTTAGTATCTGCTCTTTTAATAGAATAAGTACCACAAAAACAAGAATCCCTAGGGGGAGGACCCTGTGCAACTTAGAGTGGTAAACGCTTGTTCTCTACCTTCTCACCTTCGAATGTAAATAGAGAAAATAAATAAAGGAAAGGGTACTCACAAATGGTGGTCAACTCTAAGGTCACCACTGGCTTAGCCGGTGGGGACCACAAGCCCGACCTCACTTGGGACCTCCTTGTAATGATCGGCTCTGCTGTCTGCACAGGCAGACATCTATTTGACCATTTTTGTAAATCTGAGTGCGGCAGGTCCCTGGAAAAGAGACCTGTCTCCAATCTGCAAGCTGCAGAGTTGCTGTTCTGGGGAGGAATTTGCATCCACTTGTCATGCAAATTGCTTAGCTGCTTCCTCTGATGGCTTGCAGTATAAAACCATTTCTTCCCAGAATTCCTTGCTGGTCATAATGGTTTGTTCCTGCTGACTTACCTGGAGTCTCAGCCTTTGCTAATCGTTTGTTAAGATTATCTTAGAGTAATTCTTTGGGAGTGCACTAGGCATTCCTTCTAGCGTTGTCAGGTTGTATTATATGTTTGCCTTCTACTGTCTATCTGTTGCGATTGTCTTGTCACCAGCAGCGGTCGACAGGAAATCGTTCTGTCTGTTGGGATCGCATTCACCCTAGCGGTAGTGGTGGTGGTTCCTTCTGTACTCTGTCTGGGAGTGTAGGCCAGAGCTGCGGTTGCTGCTGGCTACTCCTTCTCTCTGTCTTGTCTGGTACGAACGCTTGCTGTAGGCTCGGTGTGGTAACCATTTAGTAAGCGTTCGTGTTCTCTATTTTCGTGTTTGTGTTACTTTGGTTAGTTAGGGTGGCACGCTTATCACTGGGTGCCTATCGCACGGTGATCGTGTCTTTAATGCGTTCGCTGTTGCAAATGAGTGCGGAGTTCACGTTTAGCTAGCGTTTGTTATTTTCTTTGATGTTCTGATCATTGTTATTTGCTACGTCTTTCTTACTACACTTGTGCTCTATCTGATTCGGTTTTGTGTCACTATTGGCAATCGCCACTCTTGCAATTTCGTTCCCACTTCGTTTCCGCTGTTGTGTGTTCACCGTCGCTGGGTGGCAAATAGATTGGTGGACACACATACATTGGCAATCGCCACTCTTGCGATTGCGTTCCCACTTCGTTTCCGCTGTTGTGTGTTCACCGTCGCTGGGTGGCGACTAGATTGGTGGACACATACATTCTGTTTCTGTGCTCTCTCTCTCTTTAAGGGCTATCTTGCCCTGCATTGCCTCGATTCGTGAAATTCCCATCTAGCATCTGTGGCAGGGCAGAGGCTGTATTCCTCTGCACTCCACAGCTCCATCTGCCTGTGGGAATTTCCCTCTACAGGTGCATAGCACCATAGCTGGGTTCTGTTATATTACACGCTTGTGGAGGATTTCCGTAGTGTCGGCGCACATCTTGTGCGCTGACCACGGAAATAATTCCGCAATCGTTACACTCCTTAAGTGACTCACTCTCCAGTAGGTTAAAAACCCAGCACCACCAACAAGGCTGGGTAGAATAGGAAATCAAAATTGTAGGAGGTGCCTCAATATGGATAAAATAGGCAAAAAAATGTTTAAAAAGAGGGAAGTGATGGGCTTACCTTCAAAAAATCATATTATTTCGATAACTGAAATGAATTTTTATGAAGCTCGAAAACAACAAAAAAATAGTAATTGAAAAGATAACAAATGTAAAAAAGCATAACGTTACCTGTGGAATCTTAATACATAAAAGTATACGTTTTTGGGCTGGATATGGAATATTCCTAAGAACGATATAGGTAACTAGATACTGTATATCCATAAATGGATTTCTAGTAATGGTGTGATTCTTAACTTTTTGTTTTTTGGAAAACTTCAGTGGGCTACAGCTTACAGTAGGTAACCTCACTGCTCCAGGTGACGAGTGCAGACACTTCTGCAAGTAAAGAGATCAGCAGGACTGTCATAGAACTAGTATTGGACAAAAGTAAATAAATATGGCAGCCACCCTATGCCTCTCACTTCAGGTTCCCTTTTAACCTCTTAACCTCCTTGCCGGTTATCCCGGGGTAACCTGCCGCGGAGGATTCCTCAGGCCCTGCTGGGCCGATTTGCATAATTTTTTTTTATACACGCAGCTAGCACTTTGCTAGCTGCGTGTCACTTACGATCGCTCCGCGCTGATTCGCCGCTACCCGCCGCATCAGAGGGTGCCCTCCCGAGACCCGTGCGCTGCCTGGCCAATCAGTGCCAGGCAGCGCTGAGGGGTGGATCGGGTCTCCCTCTGATGTCACAACATCGATGACGTCGCGCCCGTCGCCATGGTGATGGGGGAAGCCCCCATGGAAATCCCGTTCAGAACGGGATTTCCGGATGGGCATAAGCGCCGGCGGCGATCGGCGCATACGGGGGGACACCGCAGGGAGGGGGGAAGCATGTAGCTAGTGCTAGGCTAGCTACTACATGCTAAAAAAAAAATGCAAAAAAACACCCTCCCTGCCGTGCGCAGCAAATATTTAGAACGGCAGGGAGGTTAAGGACCACGGTCTTAACCCCCGCCATACCCCCTTCCTCATGCCCAGGTTATTTTTTACAATTAAAGCCACTGCAGCTTTAAGACCTCGTTGCAGGGCCACACAACTCAGCACACAAGTGATCTCCACCCCCCCCCCCCCCCTCCCAGTTATTTTTGTATAAATATTTATTGTATTATTTTTTTAAATAAATGTCACCATTTTTTTATTTTTGTTATAGGTGCACCCTCTTTCCCCCGCTAGCCAATCACCGTGTTTGGCTGTTATATGCATCAGCCTATGACAGCCGATCACTCCTGTGTCTTCCAGGCGCTTCCTTGCTGCCCAGGGGAACAGCCATGTCACACAGCTCTCCCCAGTACAGCCCTGCCGTAGATCGCATCGCTGTACTATGTAAATGGATGGGGGTTTCGCCGTCTAACAGTGTCCTAGCAGCGATCCCCGCTGGGAGGCTGATGATGGGGCGGAGCTCATCCAAGCGTGGATGTGCGCGCATCGATGCATGCGATCCCCTACAATCTCCATGTGGCGTGGAGTGGTCCTGGGGCTGCCACCGCGTTCAAACTCATCAGCGTGGAGCGGTAGGCAAGCAGTTAACAATGAGATTTAGGCTAAATCTCCATTTTTTTCGGGAATTTTCACAACAAATTGCATATCTAAACAAACCATTGATTGGGAATGAGCTAGTTTTCATGTGATGCAATTTTTTTGAATGTGAGAAAATAATTGACAACCTGCCGCATTTTTCACATTCCATGTTCGATTTTCCTCCTATGCATTTTTTTAACTTGCTATTTTGTCACTAGGCAGAACATGGGCATTTGTAAAAAAAAACACACTTGAAAATTCCATGCATTTTTTTCTTCTCAGAAGAATCGCATGCGATTTTCTTAATGCGAAAATGCTACCTTTCAGTGTAAACATACCCAAAGACTATGCCTGTACAGTGATCAATTTGTGGCCCAAAATGATTACAGAACATTTCAGTCAACAGGCACCTGGTATGTGAAGGCAGATTTTCAGCTCCAGTAATTGCCTTCTATAGGGCAAACAGTGTTTTGAATTCATGACACATCATTATCCACTTGCTGTTCTTGGACGTGAATCTCATGTCCTAATAAGTGTCTGTAAAGATTCCAGGATGTGAGAGCCACTTCCTGCACTTAATCTCGCCACAACGCACTCGTGCATGGGCGTGGCCTGTGCCCCTTTCATTCCTGAGCCTAGTGAATGATTGCTCTATTGCAGCATATATAGACAAAAGAATAGATACCCAATCTGTATCTGAATAATGAGGCTAAACAATATGATTGCAAAAATAGAAAAACCTTCATTTATATAAACAGACTGACACTAAGAACAATTGCAATCATATTGTTTAGCCTCATTATTCAGATACAGACTGGGTATCTATTCTTTTGTCTATATATTTTGCTATGCCCAGTACTGGTGAGATATTTTTTTGCTCTGCCAGTGTGTGTTGCTCTATTGCAGCAATCATTCACGGAAGGTTTGAAAACGTTGAAAGTGACAGTGTCACTTTAAATAAACCCATTACATAAAGTGTTTTTTCCCTTGTGGTTAGCTTCTAAGGGGAAGGTTAAAGAGAACCTGAGGTGGGTTTGAAAAATCCTATTAGGACACAGAGGGAAGTGCTGTATACAATGAGCAGCCTCTGTGTCCTTACAGACTGTCTCCAGGCACCCCCGGGCTTCCGTCAATCAGCTTATGGAGGCGGGGAGGAAAGGGACACAGGCGGGGAGCCACGCTATAGAGGAGGCGGGGGAAAGGCGGTGACTGACAGCCGTAGGTAAACAGCCAGCTAGCAACAACCTGTGTGTCGCTAGCCTGGCGTTTTATTTTTATGGGGGACAGCAGAGCCCAGAGAGAGCCTGGAGACCGTCTGTAAGGACACAGAGGCTGCTCATTGTATACAGCACTTGCCTCTGTGTCCTAATAGGATTTTTCAAACCCACCTCGGGTTATCTTTAAACATGAAAAAAAAATTCATATTTGCATTTACTCCTAATTTTCCCTGATAAAATGCCTGTAAAATTAAACAATTCTGGGGGGGAAAAAATGTTACCGAAAGAAAGCCTAGATTTTCCTGAAAATACAATATATGTTGTATCAATTATGATGTCAAAATTGGCTGGAATCTTAGGGGGTGGAAATACAGTAATGCAAAGTGGTTAATAAAAGCATGTGGGGTTTAGTTGCAAGGGGTGGAACTTCTCATCACCATATCTTGGTCCAACATATAACTGTAATGTCAACTGACTCTGCAGATGATCTTAAGCTACATACCAACCTAACAAGGCAGGTAGATGGATTCAGCAACAAAGTCTCACGACGAGCAATCCCCGACCCATCCTCCTACCGGCGGGTATACACATTGTTACACGACAGGTTTGAACAAGAGTTCAGGCGATCTCTCTACCCGATACGAGCCGATATGTCCATCAATTAACGACACGCCATCACCGCAGGTGGCAATAATGTTTAACATGCTTATGTTAAACTATGTTGCCCAACGTCAGGAATGTTGGAACACTGCCTTGTACACACAATCATTTCACAATTTACCTACGTATCAGCATGTGGTGTCTGTAAGAACACTGATGGTAATAAGACTTGCCACTTTATGTATCAAACTAACTCTGTGCTGTCTTGTACATGCTGACATTTTTATTTAAATACATGATCCTTTTTATTTTACATTATATATATAATACATTATTCAAGATGAGCGATGACATTTTCTGAAATGACAGGACTGTGAACTAAAAATAACAACTTTATTTTAGCCTGTAAGTGTGCCTCTGCCAGCTATACTTGGATGGCCTTTGGCTTGTCTTAAGATTCCTCAAATCCTGTGAGGCACCCAAAACTATGTCCCGCAAGTAGCACTATACATTTATCCATTGCTAGACAGAAATGTCAACACAGGCTTCATTCTAGAATAACTAACTATAGTCTGCAGTGGTCATGACAAGTAACCCAGTTTATTTCTAGGATATCTGCTTGCAGTGTGTTGAGAATCTGACAGCAGCATGAAGCATGAGTGATAAATTATATCCCCAGATCCCAGATCTCATGTAATTTAAATATATACTGTAAGTATTACGAAACTTTTTACTGAACATGCTATCCATTTTTGTCCTTATTTTTTGCTTAAACCATTCATTTTATTTCTCCCAAAAAATATATAGTGATTTAATAGTGGAAACATTTATGAAGCATGATTTATTTAGGTCACTTATTTTAAGTCCTAGTTCAGGCACCGTTTTATATGCCTTTAACCAGTTCACCCCCAAGGGTTTTTACTCTAACGGACCAGAGCAATTTTCACTTGTCAGTGCTCCTCCTGTTTATTCCCTAATAACTTTATTACTACTTACCACAAGAAAATTATCTATACCTCGTTTTTTTCGCCACCAATTAGGCTTTCTGTGGGTAGTACATTTTGCTAAGAATTTTTTTATTCTAAATGCGTTTTAATGGGAAAAAAACAAAAAAAATGAAAAAAATTAATATTTCTCAGTTTTCAGCCATTATAGTTTTAAAATTAAACATTCTCGTGTGGTTAAAACAAACACATTTTATTTGCTCAGTTGTCCCGATTATTAAACGGTTTAAATTATGTCCCTATCACAATGTATGGCGACAATATATTATTTTGAAATATAGGTGTTATTTTTCAGTTTTTTGTTGTTGTTCTGGCCATAATTACAAGCCCCTATATAATAAATTAAAATTAATTCCCCCCCCCCACCCATAAAATATAGATTAAAAAAGCTGAGTCCCTAAGTCCCTTATTTATTTTAAGCTGATTTTTATTTAGAAGTGTTTTTTTTGGGGGGGGGGGGGGGGGATTGGAAGTGTAATTTTATTAATTTTATTAATAGTGTATATGTACTGGTGTATGTATGTGTAATATACTTTTTGGCCACAAGATGGCGCTAGTGAACACACTCCCGTATAGGAAGTGATCACTTTTTTTTTTTACACTTTATTCAACTGTAACAGTTTCCTGTTTTTGTGAATGGACGTAGCCGCTGTTTGCGGTCGCGTCCATTCACTCCAGGCAGTGCGATTGGATAGAGGACCGCTTGGTCCTCTTCCCCAATCACTCGACACGGGATCCCGACGGTAATGGCGGCGGTAGCGGCGCGCACACGTGCGGAGTGGCGGCGGGAACGCTTGATGTATTAAAACGTCATGTTGCCATTAACAGGCCAAAGCATGATGTTTTAATACGATGCATTGCCGTTAAATGGTTAATAGAACATTATATGGAATAAAAAGTTTAAAATTAATTTAGTGCAAATATTGGCTATCTACGTCAGGCAGGACTTCAGTTCCTGCCCAGCCACGTAGATAATTATCAATGGCTATGGATTGCAGCCACTTGTTCCCGCACTCGCTCCCACTAGCATACTCGCCACCGCCCGTTAGAAGGGAGATGAACGAATAGGAACACAGTTCCCATTTATTAATCTGAGTCCCCATGTCACTGATCACAGGCATCAATGAGATGCTGCGATCATTTGTAACTTCCAAATTAACGCGTCCTCACATTACTTTCTGATAGCATATTTAAAGTATGCTAATAAGAAGTAATGTGCAAGGGCCTCTTATGGCCAAATAGTAAAATTACACCTACATACATTTATTTTAATAAAAAGACCCACACTTACACTAAAAATTAACTGCTTCCCTCCCACCCTCTCCCATAGTTAACTAAATAAATTATACGCATATAATTAATAAAAAATGTACAAATAAAAACAAATACATAAATAATTACCTTAGGCGGCTGAACTTTTTTAATATGTATGTCGAAAGGGTATATTAATTTTATTCATAAAATGATGGGCTTGTAAAATTAAAAAAATACACCTTCATTTCCAAATGAAATATTGGCACCATACATTGTATTAGGGAATTATTTAAAAAATTTTAATAACTAGAAAAAATGGGCAAATAAAATGTATGGGTTTTAATTATGGTAGCATGTATTATTTTAAAAATATAATGGTAGAAAACTTACAAATAATGATTTTTTTTTTTTTTTTGTATTTTCCCTGTTAAAATGCAATTACAATAAAATAACTCTTAGAATAATGTGCCACCCAAAGAAGGCCTAATTGGTGGCGGAAAAAAAACAAGATATAGATAGTTTCATTGTGATCAGTAGTAATAAAGTTATAGGCAAATGAATGGAAGGAGCACTGAAAGGTGAAAATTGCTACAGAAGGGGAAAAAAACCCTCAGTAGTGAAGTGGTTAATCACATGGACATAAAAGGGGACAGTAATTGCTTTATACCAGAAGAAGCAATGCCTTGCAGTCGAATCATAGCCTCCCAAAGGGCATATGCTTAGATCCCTACCCATCAATAAATTAGAACATTATCCACATTTTTTATTTATTTATCTAGGCAAATCTGAAGCCAACTCTGCCTCTCCCCCTACACACACACACACACACACACACAATAAAATAGATACATACTGTAGTAGAGAGAAGTCTGGGTGCTCCAGAGGCATCCCTGATCTTCATCAAGCCCTCCGCTTCTTACCAGGACCCTCCCCACAATCATCCTTCCCTCCATGTACGAGCATGGGTGCACTGCATAGGTGGCAGGGTTTGCGCTCATGCAGTAGCATGGAACTGCTCTTGCACAAAGCAGAAAGCCATGCACAAGTGGCTCTTTGCTACTGCTCAGGCATGAGTTGTACATTGTGCCTGGGCAGTGCAGCTGCACTCGTACACCACAGGAGGTGCTGCCGCGAGCACCATATTTGACATTATTGTATTATAAGTATTTGTATGAGTATTTAGCCAGGTAAGTCAAGGAGAAGACACAACAACTGACCTGCTTATCATTTTTAAGTAGTGATTCAACTATTCAGGCAAGTAGTGTTTTGAAAAGATCAGCCAATAGTTCCATTTCAGGTTCCCTTTAACACTTGAGTCAGAAATTGTCAGAATTACTTTTTCATGTAAATGGTGAGGATGATTCATTTCTTTTGTTTGAAAATTGCTTGCATGCATGCTTAGCAGTAAGGACAATAACATGTTAAAAGATGGATGCAGAAAGAAAATAGGGTGTAATATAATGTATAACATATATAACATATATACAGTATATGATGCCAGCCAATAAACCAGAAGTAAGGGCCGCCACAGCCGGATGCTTCTGTGACAGCCAGATTATCTTGACCAGCCCTGCTGAACGCTTCCAGGTGTCGGGTCCCACTACTGCACCTTTTGAATTGGAACACCTTGGCCAGCACTGCCAGATGCCAGATGTCAGCCATCAAGATCCTCAACAGCATCAACCATCACCGCAGGTTTCTTTCATGAAGAACTAGGTCATCACTGCTGCACCTTCGCCTCCCTATGCGCCCCCTCCCCCCACATGAAGTGCGACTGGTGGCGTCGTAGTACGGCAGCCTCGGCTCTTGGCTTTTAGACATTATCCCCCCATCCTTTTAGAACCTGTATAAGCCAAAACCAATTCCTGGTACAACCCCCCGTTTGTACTTGACGAAATAAATGATTCTGATATATTATTATTATTATTATTTATTGTATTTATAAAGCGCCAACATATTACACTGCGCTGTACAATGTATATCAATAAGTCATTGTAATGTTTAACAAAAGGTCGCTATAGATTTCAGTGAAGACCTTATCTGATGTGTGAATGTGACTCTCTCACTCAGTATGCTAAAAATGCACTGTCCTTCACAGCAAATCATACAGTTTCAAAGCACCCCCAAAACTCCTTTGCAGGTCAGAGGTAAAATATATGCAGCAAAGCTTCCAGCTTAACTATATCTTGTAATTAATACAAGTGTACAGAGCAAAAGGAATCACATTACAAGAGTTCAGGACTATTCCTTAAAGGAGAACTGTAGTGAGAGGGATATGGAGGCTGCCATATTTATTTCCTTTTAAGCAATACCAGTTGCCTGGCAGCCCTGATGGTCTATTTGCCTAAAGAAGTGTCTGAATCACACCAGAAACAAGCATGCAGCTAATCTTGTCATATCTGTCTAAATTTGTCAGAAACACCTGATCTGCTGCATGCTTGTTCAGGGCCTATGGCTGAAAGTATTAGAGGCAGAGGATTAGCTGAATAGCCAGGCAACTGGTATTGCTTAAAAGGAAATAAATATGGCAGCCTCCATTTACCTCTCACTACAGTTCTCCTTTAATGTTCATAAAGCTTCAGGAAGTAAAATTGTACTGCTCCTAAAGATTGTTGCACATTGAACAAGCATCCATGCATGAAAATAACATACACTTTAATTGTAGCCCTATGCCCGACCTCCATAACCTCCCTGGAGCCCCGATTCACCAGTCTTTTGCTTTGTGTGTGTCAAAGTCATTTTCCTATGCTGTAATGTATTTGCATATCCAGAGAAACAATGTAATACTTATAATTTAAAAAGGAACTTTAACCAAGGATCAGGGGCGTAACTAAGACCCACCGGACCCCCCTGCAGAAATTCTGAGCGCCCCCCCCTGGGGGCCGCTCAGGGCTGTTGCGGGGTACTGGAGGGGTCACAGCATGATGGGAAAGCTATGGCCACACTCGGTGGGGAGGGGGTCGGCTCCCCCTCACCACGGGCTCTACCCTCTGTGCTCCCCTCCAGCTTCAATAACTATATGTGTGCAGCGGCGGGCAGCGGCAGACAAACATACCTTCTGTACGTTCCAGCACGGATGCTTCTCTCTCTAGTGTCTGACTCTACTTCCTGTTTATACAGGAAGTCATGTCAGAGGCTAGAGAGAGAAGCATCCATGCTGTAACGCACGGAAGGTATGTTTGTCTGCCGCTGCCCGCCACTGCACACATATAGTTATTGAAGCTGGAGGGGAGAGCCCAAGGTGAGGGAGGGGGCCGTCCCCCCTCCCTGCCGAGTGTGGCCATAGCTTTCCCCTCATGCTGCGACCCCTCCAGCACCCCAAAATGGCCCTGAGCGCCACCCCCCCCCCCCGCCGCGGGCGCAGGGGTTGCAGCCCCTATTGTTACGCCCATGCCAAGGATAGAACTCTTAGTAGCGAACACTCCGTACAGATCACCTGCCAGTATTAACGATGTTGCGACTTCTGATAAATTTCAGAATTTAAATCAGGGAGAGAAAAGATTTTACAATGGGCAAACAATGAATAAATAATCGATAAATGAATGCAGTGGAATCTCACTATAGTAAACTCTGATATAGTAAACCTTAGTATATACGTAGTAAACACAGTCCTCAGGTCCGTTGTCATAGCAACAGTCGGATCACTCCAAAGTAACTGTCGTGCCTCAATATGTAGACATCAACTCAGATGTCTTCACATAATAAGGGGGATGCAAAAAATGGGGGAGATGTGGTATAAGGTAAATCACCTTGCGCCGTAAAGGTTGCATAGGATCACTATTGTGCTGAACAGCTCACACAATGTGATTCCTAAACCAGCATGCCATAAAATATATGGGAGCCACACGGGTGGCACATCAACAGGATATACCATATACCATCATTAACTTGAGTTATACATCACATACTGCTTAGTGACAGCCATTGAATATACAGAAAGGATATTATTGATATATTTGCCAGCATAGGATGTACAGATGGTCCATAAAGTGGTGAGACCCCACAACCAGTATAGAAGAGAACGTGATAACCCTAAAAGAATGAAAAACATAATAAAACTTTAAAAACAACTTGTTGCAATGAAATAAGTAAATAAGTACATAATATAACAGTGCTGGTCACCCAAGAAGTATGGCAGGCCATTATTGCTATTGAGGCCCTTGTGCTTTACAATATTTAATGTATAGATCCAGAATGCCTCTCTTTGTAATAAACACTTTTTCCGATAACCCTCCCCCCCCCCCCCTTCTAGGGGCCTGTACCTGTTCGATTGCCATTCCCCTTAAGGAATGTACACTGTGTTTCGCTTCCAGAAAATGAACCGCCACGGGTTTGGTGACATCAGGTTTTTTACCTCTTCCTCAAGTGCCAACTTGATGTCACTTCATTGTCTCTGGAATGTTTTCTTGAACGGCCCCGTGGTCTTGCCCACATAGGCAAGGCCACAGGGACGCTTCAAGAGATACACCACAAAATCAGAATCACAGTTCAAATACCGCTTGATGAAATATTTTTGACGTGTGGGGATGTACAAAGTATTTCCCGAAGTTGAGGGCTGCGCATACATTACATTTGAAGCACTTGAAGCATCCTGTTTTACTGGAAAGTGTCATTTGGGGTTTGGCATATTTCCGCCAGGGGTCTGCCTCAACCAATCTGGATCTAAGGTTAGGGCATGCCCTGTAGGAATGCAAAGGCTTTTTCTTAATCTGACTTGGGAGGGACCTATCCGTCTTCACAATTTACTGTAACCCTTTGGATATGGAGCTGTACGTTTGTACGAAAGGAACCCCCATTCCTCATCGCATTTACGCTGATCCAGTCCCTTCCATCTAGCCTCTGCCTTCCCCAGGGCCAACTTCAAGACATCCTCAGGATATCCTCTCTCCCTGAACCTGCGTGTCATCAAGGAGACCTGTGTGTCACGATCCGATGGGTTGTTACATATACGCAGTACCCTCAGGTACTGAGATATGGGCAAGGAGCGTTTTAAATGCTCAGGATGAAAACTTTCATACCTTAAAATGCTGTTGCGGTCTGTCGACTTTTGATATAAAGTAGTGCAAAGATCCCAGTCCTCGACAATGACACTCACATCCAAAAACGTGATTTCAGTGGAACACCATTCTGGATTGAAAACAATCCCACTCATCAGGTCATTCAATGTCCCTGTAAACTCTCGAAGAGAGTTCTTATCACCCCTCCAGACCAGGAAGATATCGTCAATAAACCTTAGCCACTTGATGACATTTTCCTGGAATGGCACACTTGGGTAAATCATGGTCTCCTCAAGGAAACCTACAAAGAGGTTTGCAAAAGCTGGGGCTGCCGAGCTTCCCATGGTTCTCCCTCTGCATTGTTTGAACCACATTTTTTCAAATTTACAGAAATTTTTCTCCAAAATAAGATCAAGAAAATTCAATATAAATTCAGTAGGCATGCATTTTTGATCAGCACCATCATCAAAGTCCTTAACCAAAACATTTCTGGTTGCATCAAGGCCAGCCTGGTTCGGGATACACGTGTAAAGTGAAGCAATATCCATGGTGCACAAATATACATTGTCCCACGTATCACCCATAGACAATAGCTCACTCAAAAAGTCATCAGAATCCTTGATATAGGCAGGCAGTGCCCTCACCAGTGGTTGAAATAATTGATCCACCAGGCGGGCCAATGGTTGTGTGGCTGAGTTTATACCTGATACTATAGGTCTGTACTTTAACGGGTCAATGCCCTTGTGCACCTGTGGAAGACCAAAAATAACCGGGATCTGTGGGAACTCATTAATCAAATAGTCCCCAAGATTCTCATCAATCCAGTGGCGTCCCTAGCGTCGAGCAGCAGGAGCGGCCCGCCCCGGGGTTGAGGGTGACACCCGGAGCCCTGTGCAGCCGCCCCTGTCCTTTGCTTGCAGTGTGGCATGGGGTCTCACCCCCTGCATGGGCCTTGAGATGGGCTGCCCCCCTGTGTTTCCCTCCCTCCCGTCAGACCTGCAGATCAGTGCGGCGAGCAGGGACAGACCTCCAATCAGCGTGGGACCCGGCTGACAGAGCGGCGCAAAGTATCCCCGACTACTTCATATGCGGAGGTGACGTCACTCGTCATCTCCAGCATATGAAGTGACTTGCGCGGCTGCTGTGCGCCACTCTGTCAGCCGGGTCCCACGCTGATCGGAGGTCTGTCCCTGCTCGCCGCGCTGATCTGCAGGTCTGACGGGAGGGAGGGGGAGGAGAGAGAGAGAGATAGACACCCTACCTACATACCGCTACCTAGCAAAACCCCCTCTGCTACTGTTCTACATACCTATCTAAAGCCTACCTAACCACCCACCCACTACTACTTAGCTAAACCATACCTACCTAACCACCCACTGCTACCTAGCCACCCACACACTGCTACCTACCTAGCCACCCACACACTGCTACCTACCTAACCGCCCACACACTGCTACCTACCTACCTACCTAACCACCCACACACTGCTACCTACTTAACCACCCACCCACTACTACTTAGCTAAACCCTACCTACCCAACCACCCACACACTGCTACCTACCTACCTAACCACCCACACACTGCTACCTTCCTACCTAACCACCCACACACTGCTACCTACCTACCTAACCACCCACACACACCTACCTACCTACCTAACCACCCACACACTGCTACCTACCTACCTAACCACCCACCCACCACTACTTACCTAAACCCTATCTACCTACCTACTCACTCACACACTGCTACCTACCTACCTAACCACCCACACACTGCTACCTACCTACCTACCTACCTAACCACCCACACACTGCTACCTACCTACCTAACCACCCACACACTGCTACCTACCTACCTAACCACCCACACACTGCTACCTACCTACCTTCCTAACCACCCACACACTGCTACCTACCTACCTACCTACCTACCTAACCACCCACACACTGCTATCTACCTACCTAACCACCCACACACTGCTATCTACCTACCTAACCACCCACACACTGCTATCTACCTACCTAACCACCCACACACTGCTATCTACCTACCTAACCGCTCACACACTGCTACCTACCTACCTAACTGCCCACACACTGCTACCTACCTAAACACCCACACACTGCTATCTACCTACCTAACCACCCAAACACTGCTATCTACCTACCTAACCGCTCATACACTGCTATCTACCTACCTAAAGCCACACACTGCTACCTACCCACCCACCCATCTACTGCCTGGGGACACCCTAGCTATCTGTAGTTGGGGCACCTTACTACCCATGCTGTCGACACTTACCACCTATACTGGGGGGGAGACAACTCCTTCCCACCTATACTGGGGACACCTTATGATCTATACTGGGACACCTTACTACTTATACTGGAGAATCCTTACCAACTATACTGGGGACACCTTACCACCTATACTGGCTGCACCTTACTACCTTTACTGGGGACACCTTACTTATGGGACATTCTATACTGGGGGGTTGGTACCCACATCTTGCTATATAGTGGTGCCATGGCCACACCGACTTTGCCTCAGAGGAACGCACAATCTAATCCTGTCATAGTGTAATGTCCTGCCATATAATGTATTTATTTAGTGCTGATATCTTCTGCATCACTTTACATAGTACATAGTCATGTCACTGATTGTCCTCAGAGGAGCCCACACTCTAATCCTACCATAGTCATAGTCTAATGTCCTCCCTTATTATTATTATTATTATTATTATGTATTTATATAGCACTGACATCTTCTGCAGCACTTTACAGGATATATAGTCATGTCACTGACTGTCCTCAGAGGAGCTCACGATCGAATCCTACTACTGTCTAGCTGTCACGCTTACTACCTTTCCTTTTTTTGGGGGGGGGGGGGTGTCTGTGAATAATCAGCACCGGGTGTCAAATACCTTAGGTACGCCACTGCATCAATCCATTCGGTAGTCAACCCCACATCAACCAGTGCCTTGATTTTCTGTGCAATGGAAGATGTGGGATCCGTAGGAATGGGCACATAGCTCTCAGTATCAACCAACATGTCCAGCATTCCTGTACGGTAATCACCATAGTTCAATGCCACCACTGCACCCCCTTTATCAGCAGGTTTGATGATCAATTCCCTGTCTTCAGTTAAGTTTTTAAGTGCTAAACGTTTATTTTTTGACAGGTTAAAATATTTAGGCCTCCCAGGTTTACTGTCATATACATCTACCTGGCCCCTAATGGTTTAAGAAAAACACTCAATCGTTTTAAACGTACCTGGAGGCGTCCATTGGCTCCTTGTCCTCAGGGGGTTAACCGGCTGGGGGGTGTCAGTGGTGGGTTTCTTGTCAAAAAACTGTCTACGTTTGAGCATCCTCTCAAACTTGAACACGTCCACCTCAAAGGTGAATCTATTGAATTTCGTGTAGGGACAAAAGGATAGCCTCCTGCATAGGAGGTTCACCTCGCTCTTGGAGAGTTCCTTGTTGGATAAGTTAATGTTATTGCTATTGTTAATGCGAAGTTAATGTTATTGTCACACATTACCCCCTAGTGACAAGCGGCCATAAATACATATCACAGCAGTACTAATTAGAAGCAGGGAAATGTAACAAATAAAAAATGGCTGTTAAATAGTTAAAACACTAACTGAATGTTTTTAAATAATTGATTTGATTTTACAATTCTCTGTTCAATAAAATCATTAAACTATTTAAAAAATTAATTAGTCAAATAGCTTTTCAGTTCAGTTTTGCATAGAGGTGATAATTTTACTAAACCAAGGATTTAATCCAGGTACCACAATTGTAACAAGTGTAGCTAGCATTATCGGATGTTTTGAGCATTTAATGTATCACAAAATATCTAACAACTAGTTGACCTAAGCCCGTTTAAAAACGAGCTTTAGGTCTCTTCACGCCGCCACCGCCGCCAGTCAGTGCTCATGCGCACCCGTCCGCCGTGCGCGCGCACCCAGCCCGCCCGCCCTGCGTCCTGTCCCAACGTTGTTGTCAGTGCTTGACATGTGCAGTAGCGCAAAGCACTGACACGGACAGATGCAGGGACACATTTTATTATATAGGATAGGCTTCATTTCATAAGATTTCTGGATGCACCCCTGGATCTCACAGAGTAGCTTAATAGAACATTAGACATAGACAGATCTCAAAGCGTACGTATGTGTAAGCTGTCAGTGAGCTGGGCACAGAGTCAGCCGAATGACGACTCACCTTGCTAGCGCTCAAATTCTTGGCGGCGTTAAATACTATTCTCCCCTCCAAATCATAGCAACTCAGAGGGATGAGTAATTTGGGGTCCAGGAACCCTGACGCACCCTGCACAGTATAACATTGCTGCTATGGCAGCCCCTAGTCTTGGTGCTTGGCGCTGAGCGCCATGCACTGAAACCGTCTGCTTTGATCTCAAAGCTTTCTTGTGTTGTACATTATTTTAGTCATTTTATTTGTTTATTATTTAAAAATGTTTTGTAAAGCTGCATTTCTGTAACACAAAAATATTGTCATGTGGCCGAATAATTTACAAGAATCATGTTTCTTATCTCTTGGTTTCCCTGCTCGTACCCAAGTGAATCTGCATGGCAGAAAAATAAACTTTTACTATTTCTTTTTATCTGTGGGACTCAGTTGAATGTGATGTGACATATCATATTGTTTCGGTCCATTTTGGTGGTTATCAGTTCACAGACACAGCTGGCTGGCTATTCTCCATCCTATTTTGTATTCTTTTCAACTGAAAAACTAGATATGGGCTCTTTTTCTATTGTGTAAATGTACCTTGTCAGGTTGAAGATTTAAACCGATGGAACAGTCCACACATTTTTTGAGTTCAGTGAACTGTAATAGGCACATGACAGTAACTGACAATATATTATGCAATACAGCAGTGTCAGCTCTTTTCACAATCTGACAGTTCTGGAGTACCAGTCATGTTGAATATTTTAAACCTACAAAGTTACAGTAAAAGGAATCAGTTTCATTTTATTACGATGCATTGTCTTCATAAACCATATATCATAAAAAGAGCCTGCATAAGCCTCTAAAGAAGCGTTTAACATTTATTGATGATCTATTAAAATTGTATGCAAAGAGAGTAGTTTTCAAATGGTAAGGATTAGATTGTGAGCTCCTCTGAGGGGCTGGAGGGGGCAATTTTTGCGCATATCGTGCCTGGCTATCATCGGAGGGGAGCTAGTTGCGGCACATGTAGTTCAGGTACAATGTAAGTACCCCAACAGTTGTGGATTATGGGAGCTTCATATCAGACAGGAGGAAGTGATAACATGCATATGTTTTCTGTTTTAAGATTGCAATGCTATACTGAAGAAAACAATAATAATAATAATATTTGTATTCAAATTCAAAACACTCCAGTAGGGATCTACTTGTTTGCAAACAAATTTGTGCCAGGAATTATGCAGTTTTTTCTGATTTCCATTTCTTGGAGTAAATTCCCATTTTTTTCTGATTTGCATTTTCTGGAGTCAATCCAAAACAGGTCATCTTCTGAAAAGTCAGAAAAAAAAGTCAGAAAAATACAAGCATCAAGCTGCAAACCCCAGTGGCAGATGACATATTTGCATGTTATTCTTTTATCAGCTGTTCTATTCACATAATAGATCCAAAGTTATTTCTGTATCTTGCCGTTCAGAACAATGAACATGGTATAATAAGCTTTATTAGAGGTGCAGAGGATGTTGGTCTGGGTCAGAGTTCAGTGCCTCATCCTTTCTGTGATCAAAGCTTTTTACTGTGTTCCTATGACATACCTCTACAAGGGATGGTTTGATTTGCCTCTCACAGACACTGATTGACACGTATTCCATGGTAATAATAACCGTAGTAGCGGCTACGCTAGTGGAGTACCGTAGTCGTGGTACAAGTGCATTGCACGTAGTGGCGTAGCTAAGGAACTGTGGGCCCCAATGCAAGTTTTACAATGGGGTCTCCCAAGCACTCTATACATAACAATTGATACGGCGCACCAAAACCTGCCAATTGCAACTACAGTGTCAGAGGTGCAAGAAAAGGATGGGGAACAGCTAGTTAATTATTACCACTATTCAAAGTATCTATAGAAGTGATTATTATGAGCACAGGGCCAATAGAGAGCCAAGGGCCCCAATGCGGTCGCGACCTCTGCAACCTCTATTGCTATGCCCCTGATTGCGTGGCAGTTAGCAGCGCATGCTATGTGACATGGCCGCGCATCATATGCACGTGCTAATATTAACACAAGCTGTGTTTGCATGGTAGATTAAGCACAGTTACCCGCATCAAGGCCCATGCCAGTAATAGGCTCTAGTTGCGCCAGTCAGACTGGTCAGGCCACCCAACTGGCACCTATTACTGGGAAAAACTGTAAATGAACGGAGCCGACCAGGAGGATGGGGAGGGAGGCAACAGAATACATGGGGCTGGAGGAAGCTCCAGGTATGTAGAAATGCTGCCATATGCACAGATGCAGGTTTCCTTTAAGACTTAATGCTATTAACACAGGAATTTTCACTCAAAATAATCTTTTCACTTGAAATAACCCGTACGATTTATGATCGTCTTTATTTTATTTTTTTTAATTCTCTTCAGCTTGATTAGGTATTTGAAGTGAAAACAAGCAGAGTGAAATCTCTCTTTTAACATCAATCAGCATTTGTTTTTAAGCACGTGTGACAATTCTAAATAAAGAAATGTATTGAAAATTTTCATTCAAATGTATTCAAGTAGTGCTCCAGGCATCACATCAAAAAACAGATTTTAATCTTGCTATGCTGATATGTTAAAGAAACATTATGGTAATTAAAAAAAATCCAAATATGTTGAGAGAATTAGCACTTCCTGTCCTGTTGATAGTAAAAAGCAGCTGTATGAAGAGAATAGCTTGCATCCTGCTGTTATGCCTTGACCGATGAGGTTAGAGCTATAGATGGAGAAACCTCACTCTAGTCCTCCTACCTAAAGCCCATGGCTTTTAGAATAACCTCTATATACAGTATAACTAAAAGCCATTACATTGGATATAAATAAAGCAGGATAGCTGATATGTCTCTGGAATCTGGAGTCCTGTTTTTTTTTTTGGTAGATCCTTTAGTGGGTGAAGACTTTTTCTTCTTACATTTACAAATAAATACAATGCAGTAGAATTTCTGGAAATGCACGACTCACTAACGGAAGTATGTGATCCGTATACAAAGGCAGATGTGGTTGCTTACTGTTGCAAAGTGAAGGACCACACTGGAATCATTCTGGGACTTAAAGGATCATTATCATGAAAATCATAAAATTTAAAATACATGTAACACATACAAATATGAAGTACATTTCTTCCAGTGTAAAATGAGCCATAAACTACTTTTCTCCTATGCTGTTGTCACTTACAGTAGATGGCAGAAATCTGCCAACTGGCAGGTTTTGGATTAGCTAACTTCCTCATGGGGGGTTCTCAAGATTTTCAAAAGCACTTAGTGAATGACAGTTGCTCTGTCCAACTGCCAAAAAAGTGAGTGTTAAGTGAGCAAGGAGGCTGGCCAGCAACTTTGTATAAATACTTTTCAGGGAGTGTCTTTGAATCCCCATGAAGAGATGGACTAGTCCAAAACCTATGGGTTCACTCAGATTTGTACTACATACAGTAAGTGAAGGTAACATAGGAGAAAAGTAATTTATGGCTCAGTTTACTTTGGAAGAAACATAAATCTTATTTGTATGTGTTTACATGTATTTTAATTGTTTTGTGATAGTGGTTCTTTAATAAATGAAACTCTATGAGTGTTACATAAAATTTGAAAAGAGAAAAAATTGGAGAGTGCCTCTGTTGACATCCTTCAAAATGACTGCTAAGGCCCGGTTCACATTAGCGGTTGTTTGCCAAACGGACCGGATGACCTGACCGGATCCGGACCGGATCCGGATCGGAACCGTACGGTTCTGATCCGGATCCGATCCGGATCCGGTCAGGTTGCATCAGGTGGTAATCAGGATGCGATCCGGATCCGTTTGGCAAAGTTAACGTAAAAAAAAAAAAAAATGTTGGGGTCTGGGAGGTCAGCAGAAGGGGGACCTGTGGAATCAGGCCCTCTGCTGTTTAGCACTCACCTCCACCTCCGACATGCTGCCAACATCCTGCCAACACCTCCAGCTCGTGCTGCTCCACTCCAAAATGCTTGCCCATGTGTCCCCAGCCAATATCGCCGCAAAAATCCGCATAGGAAGTGGGGTAGAACATCCGGATTTCTCAGCCAGTGTGTTGTGCGGCCTCCGGTTCCCATTTGTTTGTATTGGCCGGATGGTGCAGTCCGGCTCCGCCCCGGATACGGCTGCCGGAGGGGCCGGATGAAAAAATAGCGCATGTTGGAACGGAGGCCGGAGTCCGGATCCGGCCCGGATCCGGTCCGGCTCCGGTTCTGCAGAACGGACCCATGTGAACGGACGCATAGGCTTTAATTGCTATGCCGTGCGTCCGTTCCGTCCGTTCTGCAGGCGGTGCGGCTCCGGCACGGCGATTCCGGAGGGCCACCGCAAGTGTGAACCGGGCCTAAGTTCACTAGGTCTACATAATAATCAGTTGTCCTGTTCTCTAAGTCTAAGGAAGGGACGGGGTGTGATGGCAGCCTCCATTTTCCTTCTCTTTCAGGCATTTTTTAAATGAATAAACATGATAAAAATTCTCTGCTGGAGGAAGTCAGAATAACAGCTTCATAGATCACAAGCAGGATTGACAAATGTAGGAATAGAATTTATATTCCATAGATCGTTTTAGACCTTCATTCTTGCTATCACACATAAGACTGCAGTCTTGATAATGCAAACTTCATTTTCTTCAGCGGTGGAGAAACCGAAAAAAACAAGTGATCAACAATATTTATGTTATTGAATTGGATTTCCAAATTTACTACCATGAATCATCCGTATAACAATGTATTGATGAGTTTACAAGGATCTTAACATTTTGCTATAGGCTTTTCGTTTAGATATCATAAAAGCTTTCTCAATAAACCTCACGTTTTGTTTAGTATGACAGCCCAATTTGAAAATATGCCTAAAATAAATGCGCACATAATGTAAGTTCCATCTGAACAGTCATATAAGTTGTCTTCTCTTGAGAATGTAACAGTGCTCTAGACATTATTCCTCCACAGATGTAATTTACATTATCTAAATGCCATTATTATATATGTCATTTGCAGTATATTTATCTTTCAAGCTGGATAAAACTAGATTAGAAAACTGCACAAAACATTTGTTATATACAAAATAGATTTCAATGATTTTTAGACAAACCTAGAATAATAAAAAAGAGAAATCAAAATTTGCCACCTTAGCGACCCTTATTGTCATCAATATAACTCCCTTAAATGTCAGGGCTTCCGCACACAACACATTTGTGACAGTCATATTCACTTATTGCTATGAGCTGCAATATCACTCACTAAAGCTGACAATTCAGTTGCATTAAAATGGTGTTGGCTGGATTTTGAGCATGTTGACAAGCAGCACACATCACATATAGGCCCTTATGCTATTTACTTTACTCCTGAGTTTTTACTCATAAGGGGCTTGATTCACTAAACCGTGATAACCCATATCATGGCCGTTTTCGCGTTTGCGCGCAGTCGTGAATTTGCGCACACAATCGATATCGATTCCATGAAAAACGTATTTGCGCGCAATAATTTGTGATTGCATGTGCAAATTTGCGATCCTGCGCAAACGCAAAAATGTGTGCGAAAACGGCCGTGATATGAGTTATCACGGTTTAGTGAATCAAGCCCAAGAGGTTTTAACACCTTCACTAAAATACCTTTGAGGCCCCTTGCCCATATAGCTGAGTTGCCGAGCAGTACTGGCTGTAGCACATGGGAGTCCATAGACACCACAAACAATCTTTAAAGATTGTTGCAGTTTGGGGAAATTGCTGTGAGGTACTTCCTGTCAGGCAGTAAGTATGTCAATGAGGTGAGGCGGGGTCATGCAGATTTTTCTGTCGGCTCAGTCTGCTGTAGGGTCCAATCTGCAAGCATTGGTGCAGTGCAATGTGCTGCGGTAGAGCTCTTCTGCCACTCGCATTGCACAGCACATGTGTGAAACCAAACTTAAGCAACCAGTAAGCAAGAAAACACTTCTGAATACGTTTATCACTGTTTATTGCTAAGCACTGGAAACTATTTTTTTTTTAGAAATGATGCAAAAACATCCCCTAGGAGAAAACTCTGAAGTGTTAATTGAATATGTGCCATAGTGTGAACAAGTTCTCACTGGATAAGGCATTGAGTAAAATAAACGCTTATTAGTTCCAACAGTATTGGAGCTTTACAGCACTACATGGCACCACAATTTGCTCAATTTGACGACAAACATAATGAATGTGAATATGATAACTTTAAAATCCGCATATAAGAAAGTGTAAAGTGTAAAGTTATTCTGCCTACTGAGGATTATATACTTACTTATGTAAAAAGTATCTAGAAATACCTTGCTATTCTCCTGAGGAAGCAGACATCTGTGAAATGAATTGAGATATGACTACAAAGTGGCTTATTCATATGTGTTTTATGTAAATCCATCATTGCTGTTTTGTTCTACTTATAGTTGAGTTAGACAGAGACGTGATTTCTGTCTTCCCTCCTAAGCAAAGTATATTTAACAGCAATAGGAGGAATTTATTTGGATGGTTGCAAATTATACATTTAACCACCCTGGCGTTCTGATTAAATCGCCAGGGTGGCTGCGGGAGGGTTTTTTTTAAATAAAAAAAAAACTATTTCATGCAGCCAACTGAAAGTTGGCTGCATGAAAGCCCACTAGAGGGCGCTCCGGAGGCGTTCTTCCGATCGCCTCCGGCGCCCAGAATAAACAAGGAAGGCCGCAATGAGCGGCCTTCCTTGTTTTGCTTAGATCGTCGCCATAGCGACGAGCGGAGTGACGTCATCGACGTCAGCCGACGTCCTGACGTCAGCCGCCTCCGATCCAGCCCTTAGCGCTGGCCGGAACTTTTTGTTCCGGCTACGCTGGGCTCAGGCGGCTGGGGGGACCCTCTTTCGCCGCTGCTCGCGGCGAATCGCCGCAGAGCGGCGGCGATCAGGCAGCACACGCGGCTGGCAAAGTGCCGGCTGCGTGTGCTGCTTTTTATTTCACGAAAATCGGCCCAGCAGGGCCTGAGCGGCAGCCTCTGGCGGTGTTGGACGAGCTGAGCTCGTCCAGACCGCTCAGCAGGTTAATTCTCATTTGTATTTTAATGTTTTTAATAAATGTTGACGTTTCAATGTTGTTGTGTCTTACTAGGGTTGGCTCGAACCTCCGATTTTAGGTTCGCGAACCTCGAATGCGAACTCCCGCAAAAGCGAACCATGTGAACCGCAATAGACTTAAATGGGCAGGCGAACTTTCAAAACTACAAAACCTAATTCTGGCCACAAAAGTGATGGAAAAGAGGTTTCAAGGGGTCTAACACCTGGAAGGGGGCATGGCAGAGTGGAATACACGCCAAAAGTCCCGGGGAAAATTACGGATTTGACGCACAGCAGGGTTTTAAGGGAATACATCACATTGCATTGCTAAATTGGAGGCATAAAGTGCTTTAAAACATTTTGCGTGTGTATACATCAATCAGGTAGTGTAATTAGTGTACTGCTTCACACTGACAGACCAAACTCACGGTGTAACGCACCACAAACAGCTGTTTGCGTAGCGATGGCCGTGCTGGACTGGTGCGCACGATGGTGAGATTGCTGTTTCTCACTCAGTGATGTCAGGTAATGTCTGACTGCCTTATCAACTTTCGATGGTTCTTTCTCTACCATTGTTAAAGATTACATCTATTTTTATAAATTACTTTTTCTGCTGTCTGTTTAGTTCCTTCATTAAGAATCTGTTATGGAGGGCAAGTCTGCCATTAATTCAACTGTGTGATCAACTTTCCATATTACTTTCTCAATACCATGGTGACCATGGGTAACGGCCGGGGGAATCAGGGTTCGATTCCGGTCTGGAGTGGGAGCCAAAGAAACGGCCAAGGTAGGACCCAATGTGCTGTGTAAGTAATGTACCTGCCCTGACCGTGCTTTGCAGACCAGGCATCTGTGGTCAGATGGACCCTTGACCCAACGCTGTGTGCCAGAGATGATACCACTTGCCTTTCAACATCACGGTACAGTTTGGGTATCGCCTTTTTAGAAAAATAATTGCGGCCTGGTATCTTCCACTGTGGTGTCCCAATTGCCACAAATTTTTGGAAGGCCTCAGAGTTCACCAGCTGGTATGGTAACAGCTGGCGAGCTAACAGTTCCACCAAGCCAGCTGTCAGACACCGGGCAATGGGTGACTGTCAGACATTGGCATCTTCCGCTCAAAGATTTTCTTAATGGAAGCTGAGGAAGATGAGGTGTTCTGTGTTAAATAGTCAACTACGTCCTGACAATATTGGAGGTCTTCTGAACACTGTACTTTGGTCGAGGGACGCACAAAATCACCACAGCACGACCTCAAACAAACCTGCTGGGGGGCCTGCCTCTGGCTCTGCCTCTGCCTAATGTTTGGTCTAAATTGGGGGAATTAAGTGAAAGGTATGCACTGACTTGACTAATACAATGTGCAGTCACACAGGTGCAGTGAAAGGTATACACTGACTGCTGGTATAATACAATGTGCAGTCACACAGGTGCAGTGAAAGGTATGCACTGAATGCTGGTATAATACAATGTGCAGTCACAGGTGCAGTGAAAAGGTATGCAGTGACTGCTGGTATAACAATGTGCAGTCACACAGGTGCAGTGAAAATGGATGTACTGACTGCTGGTATATAAAACAGCGTGCGGTCACACAGTGAAAGGTGCAGGGAGGGAGGGGGAAAGGAGAGTATCCAGCCGCCTGTTGGCGGGCCGAAGTAACAGCACGAGTGTGCCTAATCCAGCCTGGGGGCTGTACTTTTCCCAGTGGTGGGATACCCTCATCCTCAGCAGAGGCGATCCAGCAATGGGACCTCCAAAAGTCCACTTGTCACCACTGCGCACAGATGCACTAGCAGCTTTTCGCTCGAGCTTCGAAATAGCCGAGCCCAATCGGGTCCCTTGCTTGCACCATATAGGTATACTGTATCTGCTGTAACACAATACATTTTCATGGCCATTATTGCCATTGTAGCAAACCAGATTACTTCTCACTAGTCATTATACTACAGGTTTACTTTGAAAGCAGTCTTTACATAATAATTTAATATCAACCATGATTAATATTAGTATGGATTTCTTCCTTTTTAGTGGTGTTTCCATTGCTTTGGCAGGGTCAATATACACTTACAGGCACTGGGGATTGTAGTACAGGTGGTGGGTAAATAATTATTTACGTACAAGTGACAGAACTGTGCCTTGCCTTCATCTTCTTGCAACCATACTTAGAAAAGAACCAAGTTAGATCTTGAACATACCACATTTTATTCACATGTAATCTCTTTTACAGCCCCATATCTTCCTTCTTCTTTGAGTGGAGGTTCACAAGAAAAATGTCTTTAAATTGATGCATTACCTCAATTTTCAAATAGGAACGTTAAATTAGGTATTAACGTTATTAAAATCAGTAGCTGATACCCCTTTTCCGATGAGAAATCTTTACTTTTTCTGGAATAGATTGTCAAGGGGGTCTATAGGGCTGATATTGTGGCATAACTTCTCTCACAGTGTGATGTCATGACCAAGGTCATGATTGATTTCTGTCCGGACTTTTATTGCATCGTGGGAAATAACAGCTTTTTCCATCTTCCAAGCAAGCAGTATCTCCCTCTGTGCATAGAACTCTCAGTACACACAGATAATAATACTAATGCTGGGGATACACGGGTCGACTGGGGGCTCGATTAGCCGCTGGATCGACCCCAGCCGCGTCCCCGCCGGGCTGCGCAGATCGATTAACGCTCGCCCCCGCTGGCGCTTCCTTATCAGCACTCGATTCCCTGCCATTGTCCGCAGGCGGGAATCGAGCGGACGGGGGTCGAGCGGCTTGATCGTGCCAGCTGAATATTATCAGCTGGCCGGATCAGCTGGTCAATACACGGTACAGAAATGTACCGTGTATCCCCAGCATAACATTTGTATAGAGCTGCAGCCATTAAGGGAACACTCAAGGGGCTACCCTGCAGTGTGAGGAAGTCTTGCCCAAGGACTTCTTATTGAATAGGTACTGACTCTAACCAGTATTCGAACTCTGGGCTCCCATCTCAAAGGCAGAGCCTTTAACCAGTACACTATCCAGATCACCTGGAAGACCTGAATATGTAACAACAACACCAGTCATACATTTCGGGAATGTAAATTAAGGAGAGGAAAGATTTTACAATGGCCAAACACTGACTAAACAATCTATAAATAAATATTGTAAAAATTATTTTATTCATTATGCTATTTTCACTGCAGTTCCTCTTTAAAGTAGTGCTAAATACATATTTACAGTTCTAAATAATATTTTCTCAGTTATAAGAACGGATACTGTGTGAAACATTAGACTATAAATCACCTCCACAGCTCCACGGGTGTTGTTCATACATATTGTTTTCATAGATTCAAAATAGTTAAATTGGAATAATTGCACTTCTGCTTTAACGGCTTCTTTCTTGTCCTCTCACTGTCCTCACTGAATTATTCACCAACTTAACAGGTATCTTTGAAAAGCTGCAGTGACGGAAGTGTTGTAATGAGAAAAACCTGCAATGGAAATGTGCCTTGTTTTGTATTTCTATTGCTTCTTGGTTCTGACTACCAACTCAAATTTGACAATCAACATTTTATTTATGGAGCAGCAATCTGACTGTGCCCTAGACATGGGATTGTTGCTGTTTGTTTTTGTCAGCTATACATAAATTGTGCACTGGTCCTGTATTATGTACGTTTCCTGATTTTGTCAGGCACCGCATGGCCAGTAGATGTCAGAAGAAGCAAGAAGGTTTGAAATTTTATTTTTAAATTTTAATGCTCCAAAAAGATGCTGCTCACCCAAGAGGAGTGGGTAGTGATAAAGAACAGTCTAAATTGTGCTGCGCAATATTTCAGGCCAACATCACTTTGCAACTAAAATTCTGTGCATGTAATTTAACTGTAAGAGTATCAGTGGCATAACAACTGGGAAAGCAGCCATTGGGGGGTTCTGAAAAGGGAGGCCATCTCTTCCTAGGCCAATCAATAGAAATACAGCAGTGACGCTGGTAACTTACCTACAGTGTCATGTCCCAATCCCAACATCAATCCTCGTCTGCTGCAGCTGCCCATTTCCTGCTTCTTGATCAAGTACTTCCTGGGTGGCAGCTTAGCTTCCGATTGGAGGAAGCTAGTAGAGGGGTGGGAGTGGCGGGGGGAGCCTGTAATGGAGGAGACGATGATTGGCAAGCTAAAGGTAAGTAGCAGGCTAGAGACAAGCAGATTGATGCTAGCCTGGCCAGCGGAGCCTTGGGGGGGACTAGCGGCGGCAATAGAACGACACAGATGCATGTCATTGTGCACAGAACATGCTTCTGTGTCCTATTAAGATTGAAAAATTCCACCTCGGGTTCTCTTTAAGTCAGCAAGTGTGGTTGATTATCTTAACCACTTGCCGACCAGGGGATTTTTCAATAATCGGTGCTGCGTGGGCTCTACAGCCCGCAGCACCGATCAGGAGTGCAGCAGGGTGATCAGACTACCCCCCTTTTTCCCCACTAGGGGGATGTCCTGCTGGGGGGGGGTCTGATCGCCGTCGGCTGCATTTGCTTAGCGGGGGGGGCTCTTCAAAGCCCCCCTCCGCAGTGTTCTCCGCCGTCTCGCCGCTCCCTCCCTCTCCCTCCCCCTGTGAGCTGCGCAGGACGGATTTCCGTCCTGCGCATTAAAGGATAGGCTTCAGCCTATCATATGCCGGCGATCCCCGGCCAGTCAGAGGCCGGGGATCGCCGATCTGCCTTACGGCGCTGCTGCGCAGCAGCGCCGTATGATGTAAACAGCGGGGATTTCTTCCCCGTCTGTTTACATTTTGCCGGCGAGCCACGATCGGCGGCTCTCCGGCTGTTCACGGAGACACCCTCCGTGAACTGACATGGAAAGGCTGCTCGATCGAGCGGCCGTTTCCATGGTAACCCGCAGACAACCAGTTTACGCCAATCGGCGTTAGCTGGTCGTGAAGAGTTTAACAACTGTATGCAAAATAAAAATGATTTCCTATCCAACACCATCTTTATACTGCATAAAGGTTATCAAATTACCTAGTACAAGAGTCACTTACCTGAGCTTAGAGATGACAAAAGATGCTCTCTTGATCTGGTGGAGTTGTTCTCCTACAGTAACACAAGAGAAAAAAATAAGGTATTTACTGAGAGGGGAAAATCAGCACTGCAAGTATATTGCTGCTGATCAATACATTAGCTTCTGTGAGGACTCCTGTATCCCAACTAAAACCTTCAAACTGTATCCAAACGATAAACCGTGGTTCTCAAAAAGACTACGACAACTACGACGTAGCAAGGAAGCTGCACATAAGTCCGGCAACCAGGAGGAATACAAAAAGGCAAGAAAGGACCTGAACAGAGAGCTGAGGTCCGCAAAGAAGTGCTACGCGGAAAAGCTGGAACAGAACCTCTCCTCAAACCACTCATGAACCGTATGGAAAGGGCTGAAGGCTGCCACCAACTACAAGCCCCCCCTCCTCAGCATGCCACACCGAGCACTGAGCTTGCCGAGAGTCTCAGTGACTTCTACTGCAGATTCGAGAGCCAGCCAACACCTGCACGACTCCCACAGACACCTGCACAATCTGCCACTGTGGCCCTATGCCCTTACTCACCCCCACCGTCAGTGAGGGAGGCGGATGTACTGAAACACTTGCTAAGGCTAAATGCTAGGAAAGCCTCAGGCCCGGACAGAGTGTCGCCAGCCTGCCTGAAAACCTGTGCTCGACAGCTCGCTTCCATCTTCACGAGGTCCCTCCAGGAAGGCAAAGTTCCCGCGTGCTTCAAGAGGTCTGCCATTATCCCTGTCCCCAAAAAGCAGGGCATCCTCAACCTCAACAACTTCAGGCCCGTGGCACTTACATCCGTGATCATGAAAGCTTTTGAAAGCATGGTGCTACCCCTCCTTAAGCACTCTACTGAGGGACTGCTGGAACCGCACCAGTTCGCGTACAGAGCGAACAGGTCCACAAATGACGCCATCAACATCTGCTTGGAGCACGTCTATGATCACCTGGATAGGCTGGACTCCTATGCCAGGATCCTCCTACTGGACTTCAGCTCAGCATTCAATACCATCAGCTCTAAAATACTTCAAGACAATCTCGCTGCGCTAGGAGTCCACCCCACCCTACACCTGTGGATCACGGACTTCCTCACCAACAGGTCCCAGGTCGTCAGGTTAGGCACCATCTCCTCACAACCTAGAATCACCAACACAGGGGCCCCACAAAGCTGCGTCCTGTCGCCGTTTCTGTTCTCTCTGTATACGAACAACTGCAAATCCACGTCAGACTCTGTAAAAGTAATCAAATTTGCTGACAACACGACCATTGTAGGTCTCATCACCAAAAACGATGAGAAGGCGTACCGCTACCAGGTCGAAAGCATATGCCGCTGGTGCAGAGAAAACGGTTTGGTCCTAAACACAGCAAAAACGGTGGAGATGATCGTTGATTTCAGGAGGCACGGCTCTACCCTGCCTCCAATCCACATTGATGGCATGGAAGTAGAAAGAGTCCCCGGTGTCCGCCTACTGGGCACAACTATCTCCAATGACCTAAGGTGGAACACTAACACTGCCTCAACACAGAGGAAAGCCCAACAGAGACTTTTCTTTCTCCGCCAACTGAAAAAGTTCGGTATGGCCCAAAAACTCCTGACAAATTTCTACTCAGCCACGATCGAATCCGTCCTATGCTCGTCCATCCTGGTCTGGTACGCCAGCTCCTCTGCCAGCGACAAGCTCAAACTGCAGAGGGTCATCAAATCTGCGGAGAGGATCATCGGGAGATCCCTTCCCACTCTGGACCTCCTCTACCACTCCAGGCTGAACACCAGAGCATTAAAGATCGCCAACGACCCCTCACACCCAGGCTACCGCTTCTTTAATCAGCTCCCCTCGAGCCGGAAGCTCCGGTTCCGATCCATCTACACCAGGACCTCAAGACATAAGAACAGCTTCTTTCCCTCGGCTGTCAACCTCCTGAACTCTCTCCATGGGAGTGCCCATCCCCACCCCACAATACCATGACGCACTGAAGCACTCTGCACATAGACGGCGCTTTAGCTCAAGCGTACCTTTCGGTTGTTTTTTGTATTGTAATTTATGCCAAATTGTCTCCCTCTGCATAAATGTTATATAATGTTCTGTATTCTGTATAATGTTCTGTTCCTACTGCTTGTCCTGTCCTGTATCTGTAAACAATAAATATTGTGTATCAGTACCCTGTACGTGCCAAGCCCAATTCCGGGCACGACCCAGTCATGCTTGGCGAAATAAAGTTTCTGATTCTGATTCTGATCAAGGCCCTATTTAAGGAATTTTGTGCAAGTCCTTCAATAGAACACTTTGATTTTACAATATTTACAAGTAAAAAGAGACAGATATTTTCTAGCAATTTATTGCACTTATGTGATAGGCTTATTCATATGCAGATCTGGGAAATGGATAAAGACACCAGACACTTTCATCTAGTACCTGGTGTGGCAAACCTGAAATATTACTATCATGTGTCTTGTACAGCTTGATGTTTCTGAACTGTATAATGTTTGTTTTGTGTTTTGTTTGGATGTCAGCTGTTGCAATTAATATAATATTGTGGTCTTGCTTCAGATATACAGTAAGGGCTTATTTCCAGTAGATGCTGCAGCTATTCCATTTTGGCCATGGCTCCCATGCTGCTGTGAAGCCGCAGCCTGAATCACTTAGCCGTGCCATGCACAGCTATAGGGATTTGAGTGCATGCTGCAAGAAACTGCAGTATGCCATCCAGAATCTCACCACAGTGTGGTTCAGACGGCAGGTATAGTCAGCACTTCCCCGCCTGACTTGTCTGTGGAGAGACGTTGCAGATTTGAGCCGGATTCAGCCCTATTAGAAATGGGTCCTAACTATGGAGGATAAATGCTATTGTGTCTGTAGCTTTGTTTACTTGCTCAAAACAATGGCCTCAAATAAAACAAGGTTGAGCTAGGTTTTTCAGAAAACTTCTGTAACTAAAATAATATCTCTGATTAAACCATGGTGATCTAGGCTTCTCTGGAAGCTTAGATCTATACGAGCGAGGTTAGCTGTGTACAGGGGAGAAATGGTGCTGAACTTGTTTGTGTGAAGATCTGCTGTATTGTCTTGGATGGAGTTTTCCTACTGCCTGAGATGGAAAAAATGGGTTATCATCCAATTGTTGGTCTTCTGGACCCTCACCTCGTCACCCCTGGCTCATCTGATTTTTGGTTTTGTTATGCATCATGTTTTCTTTGCATTGGAAGAAAGTGGCATCTCTTGTGTCATTCTTCTGTATATATTGTATTAGCATTGTTTCAAAATCCTAAAAATAAATTTACACCAGGTGACAGGCTAGTATTAATGTCAATAGTGCTGCGTGGAAGATGATGAAAACCTTTACGTGCCAGCTGCTAAAGATGTAATTCACTCTGTAGAACATGCCAAGCTCTCCCAATTTATGGATATCCCAAAATATGTTATATCTGCATTCTTTATGCTATAATGTTGGTGTAATATTTTAGACACTATAAGAGATTTGTAACTGTTTAATACTTATTTGTAAGAAGTTTTAAATCAGGATGATACCATTTATTGGCTAACTAAAGTGAATAAGAATAAGCAAGCTTTCGGCTTTGCAGCCTTCGTCGGGCTTACAATCCTGTATGCTTGCAGGCTGATTATTTGTGTTATTTATCAGGTAACATACAGTGCTACCCTACCCATAATTATTCATACCCCTGGCAAATTTTGACTTAAAGTTACTTTTATTCAACCAGCAAGTAATGTTTTTTTGTCAGGAAATGACAAAGGTGTCTTCCAAAAGATAATAAGACATTTTACAAGAGGCATTACGGTGGGGAAAAAAAATCTCAGCTTTTATTTACATTTGAGCAAAAAGTGTCCAGTCCAAAATTATTCATACCCTTCACAAACTGTCACAGTCTGTGGGAAAATCCAAAGTTCTATACCATTCCAAATAGTCCAAACTATTCTACAGTATCCTAATTACCCTGATTAATTGGGAACAGCTGTTTTGATCAACTCAACAGGTGAAAAACAGCAGCTCTCTGCAGTTAGTTTGTGGACAGTCATGGCTAAGACAAAGGAGCTCAGTGAGGACCAGCTGCTGTGCATTGTGGCTGCTCACAAGTCAGGAAAGGGCTAAAAAGCCATTTCTAAATGTTTTTAAATTCCACTGGCAACAGTGCAAAGTATTATAATAAAAAAAACAAGGGGCTTGATTCGCTAAGACAAATAGCATGCCTTATCAGAGTTAATAAATCTTATCAGAGTTAACACACCTTATCAGAGTTAACACGCCTTATCAGAGTAGCATAGCGAGCGCTACAAACGTATGCCTGCTAATTGGCAATGACGAGAGCTCCACTCGTCCTGCCCTGAGCCCATGCGCGTCCAATCACTTTAAAGGACATTATCCTCACACTTTGATTGGCCCAATAGGCTACCTGTAAAGTTTCCTGTCAAGTGACAGGCAGCCAATCAAAGTGCGGGGATAATGTCCTTTAAAGTGATTGGACCTGCAGGGGCTCAGGGCAAGACAAGTGGATTGTCAATTAGCAGGCATAGGTTCGTAGCACTCGCTATGTTACTCTGCTAAGGTGTGTTAACTCTGGCAAGGCATGTTAACTCTGATAAGGTATGCTATTTGTCTTACTGAATCAAGCCCAAGATGTTCCGCACTATGGAAAATCTCAGAGGGCGTGGTCGGAAGCCAAAAGTGACACCTGTGCTGGCCAGGAGGATAGTGAGGGAGGCGAAAAAGATCACCACCAAGGCCATCCTGGTGAATCTGGGCTCTGCTGGTAGCAATGTCTCAAGGCAGACAATCCAACGGACACTGCACACTGCTGGGTTCCATGGATGCAGACCAAGGAGGACGCCACTTCTCCTGATAAGGCACACAAAAGCTTGCTTGGCCTTTGCAAATGCTCATCTGGACAAAGAAGAAGACTTCTGGTCTTCTGTGTTATGGTCCGATGAAACAAAAATTAAACAGTTTGGTCACAATGATATTTCCTTCATTTGGAATAAAAAAGGAGAAGCCTTCAACCCAAAGAACACAATCCGCACTGTCAAACATGGTGGTGGGGACCTAATGCCTTGGGGGTGTTTTTCAGCCAATGGACCAGGGAACCTAATCACAGTAAACAGCACCATAAAAAAGAGCAATACATGAGGTTTCTCAATGACAACATTAGGCAGTCTGCAGAAAAACTTGGCCCTGGGCACCAGTGGACATTTCAGCATGACAATGACCCAAAACACTCAGCAAAAGTGGTGAAGAAATGGTTAGCAGACAACAACATTAACGTTGTGGAGTGGCCCAGCCAGAGTCCTGACTTGAATCCAATTGAGAATCTGTGGAGGCAGCTAAAGATCAGGGTGATGGCAAGAAGGCCCTCCAACCTAAAAGATTTGGAGCTCATTGCTAAAGATGAATGGGCAAAAATACTTGTGGAGAAATGCAAAAAGCTGGTCTGCAATTATAGGAAGCGTTTGATTGCTGTAATAGGCAATACAGGCTTTTCTATTGATTATTGAGAAGGGTATGAATAATTTTGACTGGACACTTTTTGTTTAAATGTAAATAAGAGCTGAGAAATGTTTTTTTTTCCACAATAATACCTCTTGTACATCATCTTATTATCTTTTGGGAGACACCTATGTCATTTCCCGTCAAAAAATTACTTGCTGGTTGAATAAAATTAACTTTAAGTCAAAATTTGTCAGGGGTATGAATAATTATTGGCAGCACTGTAGTACTTGAATCTGAAAAGGAATGGATGCAATGCCTTGTAGTCAGCCAAATAGACTTAAATATAGCACTTAATCTGATTGGCAGCCTGTAGCCAGCCTGACCTTTTGAAAGTAAATACTTCTTTGTGTATGAAACAGTATCATCCCTAGGTGTTTCACTGAGGCTTCAATATATTCCCGCTTTGTAAAGGGCAGTCTTGTTTTTAGCGCTAAAATTACTACATGCGTGTTTGTAAATCTCTTTATATGCATGGCACAAAAATGGAAAAGTAAGTAAAATAATTTGACAGTGTTTTTGTAGAGTAAGGCCCCGTTTACACTTAATCAGTTGCTCTCGGTTATAAATGAAAGAAAACTAATTTTCAAAGTAATACCCATGGTTTCCTATGGCGCCTTTCACACTTAACCCTTTTTAACTGAAATCTTTTTCACAATGCACTGCTATAGAAAAAAGGTGTACCAACGCAGACTAACGCGTACTAACGCACACCAACTGATTAAGTGTAAATAGACCCTAAATGTTTTAGTAAATCTATAATTTAAATGTAAAAAAATATGTTTAATTTATTCACATATTGGTCTTAGACTATGATAGAGACCTTAGCCCATGATTAGGGTAGGGATTAGATGGTGAACACCTTTGAGAGACAGCTTGTGACATGCCTGTGTACTCTCTCCATTGTGGGCAATGCTAGTGCTAAATAAATACATAATAATATTATTATTACTTACAGTATAATAACAATAATATGATCTAATAAAGAAAATATGACCAGTAGTAATGGGCCCAGAAACTTTCTGATGGCAGCCCTGGCAGTTGTATGTAGGTACTCGCAGACAAGTAGATTAAAACTACGTACACACTCATTGAACCTTACCCTGAAGAGGAACCTGAACTGAGAGGTATATGGAGGCTGGCAAATGCCTCTAATGCTTTTAGCCATAGATGCTGAGCAAGCATGCAGATCAGGTACTCTAACTGAAGTCTGACTAGATTAGCCACATGCTTGTTTCAGGAGCGTGAGTCAGACACTGCTAATGCTGGTAAATTCAAAAGGACTGCCAGTCAACTGCTGTTGTTTAAAAAGAAAGAAAGAAATATGGCAGCTTCCATATGGCTCTCACCTTAGGTTCCCTTTGATGATCCTTAATTGATCATTAGGGAAATAATTCTGAGATTAAGTACTTATCGGACACACTGCTTGCTTTGTTGATGTCTTCTCTGGCTTAAGCAAGAGAAATTGGGATTCAGTAATCATAGTAAGTAGTGCTGATCAAAGAGATGCAAATACTTAGTTTATGGAACTTTGTATGCAAATATATGCAGTTTGAAAACTGACCAATCAATTTAAAGCCAGGTTTAAATTGATTGGTCCATTTTGAAGATGCATAAATTTGCATAAAAGTTAGCATCAACTCGGAAGTATTTGCATATCATTGATCATCCCTAGTAGTAAGAGTAAAAAATGGGAAATCTAAATGCTGAGGAAAAGGCTAAAAGTAAATGGTAAAGGGGTGGAGAGAGGGACAGGAGGGGAGGGGTTAGGATAATATACTCCATAAATAAAAATACCATCTAGTCATCACTTTCCAGGTGTGAAGATTCTTTTTAGGTCTGGAGACTTTTCTAATGTACTGTTCAATACTACTAAAGTTGATGGAAGTTTTCTTTAACCATTTCAGCCCGCGGGTATTTTTCACCTTATGGACGAGAGGAATTTTCATATTTCAGCGATCATCCCTTTCATTCCCCAATAACTTTATCACTACATATTACAACAAAATGATCTATATCTTGTTTTTTTCGCCAACAATTGGGCTTTCTTTAGGTGGTACATTATGCTAATAATTATTTTGTTCTAAATGCATTTTAATGGGAATAATAAGAAAATAATAGAAAAAATTCATTATTTCTCAGTTTTCGGCAATTGCAGTTTTAAAATAATACATGCTACTGTAAGTCCACACATTTTATTTAATCATGTATCCCGGTTATTGCAACATTAAAATTATATCCCTAGTACAATGTATGGTGACAATATTTTATTTGCAAATAAAGGACATTTTTTCAGTTTTACATTCATCATTAACTTCTAGCCAATAATTTAATAATAATATACACTCTTAACATACATATTAAAAGATTTTTATTCCCTAATGCCTGTAAGTGTAATTTTACTATTTGGCCACAAGATGTCCTCGTGCAGTACTTCCTATAAGCGTTACACGAAAAACAGATGGAAATGAGCACCGGAACAAATAAGAAAAGAAGGGTAGCATGCCACTGCCCAAAACCCCAGTGCCTCCTGGGGAGCAACAGTCAATTTAAACCACACGGGAAGGTACCACTTCAAAGTATTATAGCTCTTCATTTCATCAAGCAGGCAGCAGTGACAGACCGCTGTTTCTGGGTTAACCTCTGTATCAAACTGCAAAATTCCACACAAATAGTATGCTACATAGGAAGCAATGCATTACATTGTAACTAAGGTAGTGACACAGGCATTTCATTGATGTCTGCATCACGTTGGCCTAGAGGGGAGATGAATGAATGGAAACAATGTTTCCAGTCATAAATCTAACGATTGGCAGCGGGAGCGGCGGAAATGAATGAGCGGGAGGCAGCACGGTGGCACCAATTGAGAATGATCACTGTTTTTGAGTCCCCGGGGAGAAAAGTGCTATAAAAATATTATTGTTATTATTGTTTTTGAACAAAAACAGTGATCATTCTCCACAGACATGTGCGGATTGTCTCAGGGGACTTTTATACCCTGCCACCAATCCCTCCTGTTGCCGAAAACATCAAAATCACGGACACACGATCACACGCCCAGTCCCCAAACTGCAGGGACTTGACTATTGCGTCCCTGCGCCTGTAGCAGCTGCCACTGCGAACGTGAAGCTCACGTCCCAGGGGCAGAAATGGTTAAACAACTCTGAAACTGTGGTAAACATCTTACTTTTAACCACTTTACCCCCGCGCGTACGGATTTCTCCGCCCCTTTTTGCATCCTTTCCCCCCCAGGGACGGAGAAATCCGTACTCTGCGCACTCCCGCCGCTGTCCGCGCTCCCACTCGTAAACACGCCGCCCGCCGCTAGTAAACACGCCGCCGCCCGCTCGCCCAGAGATCAACGAACGGGAAAATCCATTCCCGTTCATTGATCTAAGCCCCGCAATGATCTGCTGCCGCTCGGCTGAGCAGCGCGATCATTGTGAAAAAATAACAAAGTCCCAGCCACTTTCTACTTCCTGCAAGCGTCCGGAAGGACGCTTGCGGGTCGCATGAAACAAATTGGTAATGTTGCCATCTTGTGGCCAAATAGTAAAACTACACCCTAACCATTTTTTACACACAAATAAACTTGTTTTACACAAAAAATTAACTCCTTACCTCCCACACTCCCCAATTTTTTTTTTGTAATTAAAAAAAAAATAAAAAAATTACAATTTAAAAAAAATACATAAATAGTTACCTTAGGGACTGAACTTTTTAAATATTTATGTCAAGAGGGTATAACACTGTTACTTTATAAACTATGGGCTTGTAATTAGGGATGGACGCAAAACTGAAAAAAATGCACCTTTATTTCCAACTAAAATATTGGCGCAAACATTGTGATAGGGACATAATTTAAACAGTTTTATAACTGGGATAAATAGGCATATACATTTAATGGGTTTTAATTACAGTAGCATGCATTATTTAAAAACTATAAAGGCCGAAAACTGAAAAATAATAAATTTTTCCCACATTTTTTCCTATTTTCCCATTAAAACACATTTAGAATAAAATTATTCTTGGCATAATGTCCCACCTAAAGAAAGCCTAATTGGTGGCGAAAAAAACAAGATATAGTTCATTTCATTGCGATAAGTAATGATAAAATTATAGACGAATGAATGGAAGGAGCGCTGAAAGGTGAAAATTGCTCTGGTGGTCAGGGGGTAAAACCCCTCAGTTGGGAAGTGGTTAAATAAATGCTAGTAATGTAATGTACTGTTTATCTGTGGGAAGCTTACCTGCATGGGAAATAGAAAAAAAAAGTGTTTTTTTTATTACAAAATACCAAGATCCTATTACTTAGTTAACGCTATCAGCAGAGGTGTATACAGTAATATGGAATACAGAAGACAGTCTTTCCAGTCTAGGAGCCAGCAGGAGCTTAAGAAGCTAGCTCCATTGACATGGAACATTGGCTACCTGACTCCTGGGATTGGTCCAGCCCTACCTTATAATTTGATGCTAATTCCATAACTTTGGAAAACGTTATAGCAAAACAGTGTGTGTTCAGTAAAAAAAAAAAAGGTGTCTTATTTTTTGAAGTGGTACGCTTAGCTATTGCACTTAGAAAAAGAAGAATATTAATTGCATTTACAGTACTATGGGTTTTTCACTTATTGGCTATACTTCAGATAACATCAATAAATGGTTGGCTTGGAGTTCATGTAGTTAATATGGCATTATAATCTCATCATCTCTAAATGTTTCACATTTTCTCTTCAGAATAGTACGTGTGGAGTGAGTGTCCACTCTGGTTTTCATCTTCCAGTATGAAGGTTTGAATGCAACACAGATTGTAGTTTTCAGCATGGAGATGTGACCCCTACGTTTAGAAAAATATCTGTCTATGACCCATAAAATATTTAGTTTCTAGCCAAAGATGACAATTACACTACAGGGTTTGTAAACAAAAGCCAGACGTAAGTCAAATTTGGGACATCCAGTAAACCAAATGTTCCCAGACTATCCCCTGGCAAGCCCAGAAATACATCTTTTGTGGCTTTACTCCCAGAAAAACAGGTGTCTTTTGAGAGAAAATGTGAAAATCCACAGAACATGTACTGTTGGTGTAACTTGAGGTTTGGGAACAACTAATAATCAGGATACAGACCAGGATTCAGACCTAGACAACACTAAGGAAGCCAAACTGACTTTAGATAGACTGCATTAAGACTTAGGCCTAATATATTAATAGACAGACATGATTATGACCTAACAAACAGTGTAAATACATCACGCTTACGTCTGTCTTGACTTAGGCTACACAGTTTCTTATGTATTGTAGACAATAAAGGATGTTTTCTTCAATAAAAGACAAAACCTAATTTGTTTCAGGAAGAAATACACTACTATCACTGTAGTTATTATTTTAACTATTTGTTTTTCCTCTTTCTTGGTTAAAATCTAAATTAATGAGTTCAACCACTTTAGGACTGGCAGGCTCTTGTCCCTTAAGGACCAGAGGCGTTGTTTTTTCTTTACTCAGTGATCACTGTGATTGGCTCACAGTGATCACAGGATCAGCAGCCAATGATATTTATTCCTGATTAGCACAGGGAACTCAGCTTTTCGTAGGCAGCTGAGTCTAGCAATGACAAAAGCACAAACAAAGTGGGAGAGTGCTGAGCCAGGCTATTGAAATCTACATTCTGGAAGATATAGAAGTCTGCAGACACAATATAGATTTCAATAGCCTGCATCCACAACAGGTTAAACTAAACCAATGTGAATTTTCTTTTTGTGAAGGAGAGGCTTCCATAGTGCAGTATGTGCACTGAAGTTTTTTTTCTTCCAGCAGACACAGAGAAAGGTTCATGTGGGACACCACCAGGTTATGATAATAAAAGGGAACCAAGCACCACTTTTTTATGCAGTTTGTCCTGGTTTACATTAGCCATCAGAGCTGCCATGTTCCTCCCTCCCCTTCTAGCTGCCCATTATTTATCCAAAGGAAAGTGTTATGATTGCATCTGCGGCTTCTGTAAACTCTTTGAAGCATAGTGTTCCATCTCTCACCCCCCCCCCCCCTCCGATGAAATCTTCTCTTTGTTCTCTGATAATGTGTCCAATTAAATAATTACAGCATTTCATATCTGCCTGAAATTTCTGTGGTCGGGCAGGCTTCGGAAGTAGCATAATAAAGGCCTTTTTCTACGTGGGGGGTGTGGTCTCGGTACTGGTCTTTGCCAATTGTATACAAAGCCAGTTTTATAATCCAATTCATCTCTCTGGAATTTATCGCGTTTTATGACTTGTATCTGTTTTTCATATCTTTCCAGACTATCAGTTAGATCCACCAGGAATGCCTTGTATTCCCCTTCTGGTATAAGTTGTCGTAGTTTGGTCTTAAGCTCCTTACGTTGGATGTCTAGCTTTGGTAGTTCCTCATGTATTTTTTCAATGGTTAACACCATTGAATCGAATGAGGCTTTGTTCCAGATGCGAGACCATCTCAGGCAGAAATCTTTGTCCATCGGGAACATAATTGGTGCCACATTAGATCTCATACCTCTCTGTATTCTTTTAACTCTATGATACTCTGCAAGTGTCCTTGAGTGAAGTTCAAAGGTAATGTGCGTCTTTGCGACTTTAAATATTTGTTTCCTAATGGCCTTGTCATCTGCCATATTCAGGAATGCCACTTCTTTCGAGACTTGAGCCATGATTCTAGTAGTCTCTTCCGGAGTGTAGGAAAAGATGAGGGATTCCACCTCTGCAACCTCCATGTTGAAAATCCAGAGGTGCTACTACTGTGAGCTGCTGCAGATTTGTAGGTAGTAGTGTAGTAGCACTCTCAATGGATAATTCCCTTTGATGTGCCTGGCCAACACATTGTTGAGGATGAGGCTGTGCGGAGGGTCAGACTTGATGAGATGCAGAACAGATTTGAGAATAGGGGGTACCCAACTGAAATTTTACAGAAGGCTCGCACTAGAGCAGATACACACAGTACAGGACAGAGGAATAGACAGCAGATTCAAAATCGTATTCCTTTTGTTACCAAATTCAACACACATAGCCCAGGCATATCTAAGATCATTAAACGTCATTGGCATTTATTATCTGATAGTTTCCCTGAGATTGAACACTTTAGGAACCCTCCTCTTATATCATATAAAAGACCACCCACATTAAGAGATCGTCTAGTACATGCAGACTTGAATACAGATAGTCATACAACACATACACAAAGGAGAGGGACCTATCCCTGCCTTAATTGCGTCCATTGCAGTTCAGCTATTAAGGGCCCGGCATTGTCTCATCCCCATCAGGGCACTAAAATTATGATCAAGGGGTGGTACACATGTGATTCAGACTATGTAGTCTATGTCTTAAAGTGCCCATGTGGCCTACTATAGATTGGTCAGACCACACAAAAACTTAAAAAACGTCTATCATCCCATAAACACGCAATTAGAGAGAAGCTAACGGATCAGGCAGTGGCATATCACTTTGCACAGATGGGTCATCACGTTAGTCAGCTCAGATTTATGGTCATTGAAAGGATAGCACCTCTTAGGAGAGGAGGTGATCGTGTTAAGAAGTTGCTTTGGAGGGAGGCATATTGGATTAAAAGGCTGGACACAATGGAGCCAAGAGGACTTAATAGGGAGCTTGATTTATTACCTTTCCTGTAGTCTATAGTACTTTATCTTGGGACTCCATTGTGCCCAGCCTAATCCATACATAGGATATCAGCTAACTGTGGGTAATCTGATGTTGCAGGGTTCTGTTGATATCTGATGATGTCTTGGAAGATTGATATATGACCCTTTATTGACTGTACTTTTCTCCCCCTTTGTCCCCCCCCCCCCCCCCCGTGTAATGCAATTTATTTTGTGTTATCCCTCTTCCCTTGCCCCGTCTTCTCCTCCCCTGCCCTGGCCTCTCTCCCTTTAAGACGGACTCTGTAAATAGCGACTATATAACAGTAGCCGGGTTGAATGTCTGTTTACATATGTTAAATAGCAGTGTATTATGTAGGCGCCGCTCTGGCAGCATGTTTACTACGGTTGCCAGGCGACAGCCACGTCGTATGCACGTAGGTGGGCTCTGATTGGTTGGCGACACCGCCCTCCCTGTTGTCATCTGGTGATGTCAGCGGCTAGTAGCCGCTCACATCTCTATAGAGTCTGCCGAGACACGCTGGGAAGGAGCTTAGGCTCCGCCCACTGCGTGTTTACACACGGGGAGCCCATTAGATGCGCCACGGTGACGCGCGGAGGGCAGGACCCGTTGTGACATCCGGCGGACCCAGGAGAACGACGGTTGGTCAGATCATGAGGGGCTGAACAGGTGGGTGGTCCTGCAGTGCTGCAATCTATCATAGCAGCTGTGTAGAAGTTCCCCATCAGGTCCACTAGCTTAGGACTGTTATGATTGGGGCAGATAGATTTAAATCCTATTGGATGCTGCTAATCATGTGTGATATATAATGATGTCTGTTTAAATTCAGTGTGTATTTGACTTCCAGCAAGCTTGCCAAAGAGGTGTGTAACCTTGAAACGTTGCTTTATCTGCTGGGATTTCCTTATGCAATAAAAGAGCAGAAGGTTGATAATAGATGGTGCCGGCTTTTCCTTGCTATAATTTAAATACTGGAAATGCAGAACAAAGTTGTGTGTGCGCCACCGGAAAATCAGCCACAATCATATTTATTCAGCACCCTGGACCCAGCGTCATGCACCCGTCCACCTGGTTCAGTTTGTGCAACTTTCAAATATGTTTATACTGTGACATGTGTCATTCTTATGCACGTAACCATTGCCAAATAAAGCCATAAATAGTTCTGCTGACCACCCTTCTTATCCTTGATTGCTATCTTCTATGGTCAGAGGCAGAGCATGCTAAGGCTACAGTCAGGATTTTGAGCGGACACAAGCCACCACTCCCCACCAATTGCAGTGCCAACGCTTTTTACTACTCCCTACCACAATATTTATTCAGGCACCTTTTGCCTAGTCCAAAGGTGAAATGCAGTGTCACATGTAAAGTGCTTTTCTACTATAGGACTCAAAGCTCATGGGCAGCTAATGAGATCAGCAGTCACTTTGAATGCGCTCAGTAAGCTCCTGGTTGTGTGTTTTTGCTTTCATTACAGTCAAGCTCTGCTACCACTGCCATTGTCTAGGGTTAGTTTGTTTGCAGGATTGTAGTTAACTCACTAGCATGTTTTGGGGATGTGGGAAGACACCGGAGTGCCCACTAATCAGATGTGGGAAAACATACATACTTTATGCAGATTGTACCGCGGCTGGAAATTTAACCCTCAACTTAAGTACTGAAAGGTGAGAGTATTAGCCACTATTATTATATGACCAGACTAAAATGGTCACAGTGGGTCATGTTAATGCTATGTCAGAATCATAATTTGTCTATATCTGCAAATACAGCAGAGGTTGTACCAGAATTGTTTTTGGTTCAAACAGGGTCGGTGATGGTACAGTACAAAAAGATATACAGTTCAAGTACAGTAGGCATACAAATCAGACACAGTAGAAGCAAATAAGTATGTAGTCAAATGCACAACATATAGAAACATAGCTGAGAAGGACCAGAGGGGTAGTCTGAGTGCTATGTTGAGCGGAGCTGGCACTATATCAGTGGCGCTCTACTGCTCTGCAGCAATTCATATGCCGTACAGAAAGTCCTTGAGAAAGAGGAGAGAAAGAGAGAAGGAAATATAGCCCCCAATTTGCTTCCTAGCCTAATGTGGGTGGACAGGAGGCCCAGACACCAGACGAACAGGTGGATTGGACCTGGCCTGCTGGTGGAGAGTGGGAATTCCTGCTGTATTTCCAGACAGAGCTCTGCAAAATTCATTCAACACCTACCTCTACAGGAAATCCAATAAATCTGAAGAGACATTAAGAAAGTAACAAGAATAAAAAATAATTAATACCAAATGAAAGGAAAGGTTTCGTAGATTTCAAATTCAAAATGAACTATGTTTATATAGGCTTAAAAAAAGATATATATTCACCAAGCACAACTAAAATCTCATGTATGGCAACTTTACAATCAGATGAGTCTGGATGTGGAGTCCCTGGTCAGAAGATGGAAATTAAAAATTGACTTTAATGCCACTGTTTGAAGAAGAAAAAAATCCCACATATTTAGTGTTTTTTTGTTCATGTGACAGTATTAAACGTAGAATAAATGAGAAGTTATTTTATATTTTTGTATTGTTTACACATCCTTTTAACTACAATGAACAAAATGCCAGCATTACATAATATAATAACGCTAAGAAAATAAAAATGTATCTTTGCTTATATTATATTTTAGAACAGTCTGAGCCCAGAACATGAACATGCCAAATTATACTCCTGGATACTGGGAAACTATTATTTTAATTTGAGTCTTGCTGGGAGGAAATCATAAATGTGTTCACGAAAACCAGACAGTTCTAAGCATTACACAGGAATAACCTTACATAACTTGGGTCTGTTAGTTAGAAAAGCTCTCCAGGGATAATAATTTCACTTAGATTTGCCTAATTTGCATTGGGCGTAACGGTATTGAAATCACTTTAGTTTCATCTGTTTTTTGTAAATGTTTAGCATTTTAATATTCAGTAGAAATTCACCCTTTCATTGACCTATGTTTTTCTAAAAAATGTAAGTGTGCAATAGCAGAAGGCTTGCTTACATTTATTTGGTTACCCCATAAGGAAAAGGTAAAGCTGTCCATACACTGGCCCGATTTGTCGCCGTCTCGACAGCAGATTCAATCACTGGGATCGAATCTGCTGCCAATCGTTCGCGCTACACGCCGAATCTCGATCCATTTCGTCCGATCCCGTCGATCGCTCCGTGCGGAAAATTACCGTCGATCGCCCGCGGGTAGGGAGCGCGTCGCTAGCGGCGTTCGAGTGCCCGACGACCGACGCAATAGAGCGGCAATACATTACCTGCTCCGCCGGCGCGACTACCACCGGTCACCGCTGCTCCGTGTCTGCGCTGGTCTCCGGCATGCTTCAGTTCCTCCTGCCCGGCAGAAAGTTTAAACAGTAGAGGGCGCTCTACTGTTTAAACTTCCTGCCGGGCAGGAAGAAGTAAAGCATGCTGGACCTGGAGACCAGAGCGGAGAAGACAGCGGAGACCTGGGGACTGGATTTGCGCCGGCGGAGCAGGTAATGTATGCGGGCAGGGGAAGCGGCGGCAGCACCACCACCACCACCACAACAGATTGTGAACGGTTTCAGGCTGAAATCGATTCACAATCTGTTTGCAGTAAAGGTAGCCATAGGATCCCTCTCTGATCAGATTCGATCAGGATCTATCTGTTGGTCGAATCTGATGGCAAATCGACCAGTGTATGGCTACCTTAAGCTTACACATTTACTTACTTAAAGGGACACTATCGATTAACATGTTTATTTCAATTGAGATAGAAAATGTTTGGGAAGTGCTGCTAAGTACTGGTGTATACATTTCACTGCTTATCTATTTGATTACTGTTATCTAATTCCTTTCACATTTTTCTGAAGGCAATTCTGACAGCAGACTCAGCCATGAGGGTAGGGGGGAAATTCCCTTACAGAGTGTATCCGTTAAGTCTGTGTGCGAAGAGCTCAGTCAGAGACAGGCAGAGCTTTCTCTCAGAGAGAGCAGAGGAAATGTATCTTATGTGCAACATAAACATTTGTAAAATACTGTAGTGTGTGAAACCTGATACCTGTTTTCAAATAATCTGCTTCAATATTACACTGTTCTTAGCATGTCCGACTGCAGAGATTCATACATATTCATACAGATTCAATGAGACATTCTAAACGTAGCTAAAATCAACACACAATGAATTAAAGCTTTTGCCTCTGATATTTAAAATGAAAAGTAGGAAAATGTTTACACAGCTACTTAGACATTATTTGTACATTGTCATTTTAGAACACTTGGTATTGATAGTATTCCTTTAAATACTCACACTCACTTACACACTGTTTGTGTGCAGCTTGGGTGTACTGATTGATGGGGAATTAAAGAAAATCTGTACTGTCCGATTTGTACAATAAAAATATGCCAAAAATATAGCAAAGTACCAATCGATTCTCACTTTTTCTTCTTCTCCATCTTTGCTCACTTTTTCATGGGCTAACTTATTCTTACTCTCAATCTATCTCAAAGCAAACCATGATCTTAATTCAAGACTCAGCTCTAAGGGTTAGCTGATGAAGCTTATTACTCTTGCTGGGTCAATATAAGTCTTCAATTCAACTGAGAGTTTGCAACAACTGCAAAAAAAAACCTATAAAAACACATGCACACACATATACTGTACGTGTTTAATATTGCTGACCATAGAGGATCCCATAGCATAAATTAAAAATATGTTAACAGTTTCCCAGTATCCTGGGATCATTGGGCATCACCAAAGTAAATGTATGCAGGTGCTTTGACTTGTCAAACATGTAGAGCATGGAAAATATTCTTTGATAATTTAAGAAAGGTGAGATACAGTGTGGGAAATTATTATTATTTTTTGATCTCCTGCTACATTTGTAAGCATGCCCACTTACAAAAAAATTTTTATGAAAGAAATATTATTTATTTATTGTATTTATAAAGCGCCAACATATTATGCAGCGCTGGACATTAGTTTAGGTTACAGACAATATTTAGAGGTGACATACAGCAAACTGACAATACATGAATACAAAAAAGACCAGATCATGCAGCACAGTATGAGTACAAGGTAATGCTTAGTCAGTCACTGGATGGGAGCATGGAGATTAGGCAAGTTAGGTTCACTCAGATGCATAGCATGGGTTCACAGTAATGGAGGTGCATGATCAGGTAGGACACAAAAGGATGAGGACCCTGCCCAAAGGCTTACAATCTAGAGGGAGAGGTAAGGACATGAAAGGTAGGGGACCAGAGTTCGGCTGTGGGTTTAGAGCACTTGTGAGGGGTAGTAGGCCAGAGTGAAAAGGTGAGTTTTTTGAGGGCTTTCTTGAAGATGTTAAAGGAGGGGATGCCCTAATGGGTGGAGGTAGGGAGTTCCATAGTGTTGAAGCAGCTCTACAGAAATACAGAATATCTACCAAAAAAGGAAAAGAAGACATTACAGAAATGTATTTGCAAGTCATTGAGTGAAGAAAGTATTTGATCCTCAAGCAAAACATGACTTAGTACCCATTTTGGCAAAGGATAAGACCATCTGCTCTGAATGAACTACCATTAATTTTAGTTTTTTGCTTACCAGTGAAATATTTATCCAAATTAGTTTGTGTGACTGCTGTGTTTGTAATAAAGCGATACAATAACAAAAACGTAGTCAAGAATTACATCTCTTGTTCTATTTCTTGCCATATCTATAAAATACATTTTCTTGCTCAGCACCTTCTTCGCATGAAAATTATTCTGAATAAGGTTTTCATGATGAGTTTGATTTCGGTATTACCTTAATCACCTTATATTTAGTGGGTTTTTGGGTTTGTTTGTTTTTTTGCTGGTTTGCTTAAAATGTTTTATAAAGTTAAAGTGAAAAAGCAAAGAAGATGAGATAATTAATTAGGAAAGATTTGTGAATCGACTCCACAGAGAACTATAAATGTCATGGGATCTCTGCAAGATCTGAACATGTTGTGTAACAAATTGACACACTTTGGATTCTACGTGCAGGATAGAATGAGAGTGTAAACAAAGGACTTTCATTTCATAGTTCCACTTGGACTTGTAGAGTAGAAGATGTTTTGCTTAGCTTTGTAAATTACTGTTTGTTTGCAGTTCCTTAATTTTTGATTATATACCTGTTTAATTGGGGGAGTTAAAGACTGGGAGAAGACATGCTTCACCATTTTTGACTCTTCCTCAATTATCAGTTTTACTCTGTTCTGTCTTTATCAAGGTGAGGCCTTCAGCTCAAAATATCGCCCTGCAGATTCAGCACCCAAGGCTGAAACACCAAAGTGCGCCCCTCCATTCCTCCCCCCCAGCCGTCACACACTGATTGCTACTAGACTAAGAGGCGCCCCAGGGCCCCCAACCTCCTTAATACCTTAATCTCTAGTTATCTGACTTGCAGTCACTGCCATGTATCCCCTTTTCCTATTTCTTTCTGCTTCAAACACAATTGGGAATGACAACTGAATGAATTGTGCGCCCCCTCCTACACTGCGCCCTGAGGCTGGAGCCTTTCCAGCCTCTGCCTCGGCCTGGCCCTGTCGCCCTGGGTTGTTCCTAATCCTCATTCAGCATGAATTGCCTAACAAAGGAAGGTGTGCAGGAATGATTAAATAAGATTAACATAGACAAGGCAGCTGGCCCAGATAGCATCCAATCCCAGGTATTAAAAGAGTTGAGTTCAGTTATCGATAAGCCACTTTATCTTACTTTCTGTGATTTCAAGTGGGTCAATTCCTTATGACTGGCATACAGCTAATGTTTTCCCCTTATTCAAGAAAGGAAAAAAATCAGAGCCAGGAAACTATAGATCAGTAAGCTTAACATCAGTTGTGTGTAAATTGTTTGAAGGTATCCTGCAGGATGCTATACAAAATGATGTAGCACAGAATTATCTTATTTTAGTTTGACAGCATGGTTTTACTAAAGACAGGTCCTGTCTCACCAACATGCTCAGCTTTTATGAATTGGTGAATGAAAATGTAGATCTTGGGAAAGCTATAGATGTAGCGTACTTGGACTTTGCAAAGGCTTTTGACACTGTTCCCCACAATAGCCTGGTACAAAAGCTGAGGATACAGGGACTAGGAGGAAATGTGTGTATGTGGATAGAGAACTGGTTAAGGGATAGAAAGCAAAGAGTGGTGGTGAACAGAAAATGGGAAACTGCTAGCAGCAGGGTAAAACAGGGGTCAGTACTTGGTCCAACTCTTTTCAATGTATTAATTAATGATCTAGTAAATGGAATACAGAGTAATGCAACCATAATTGATACAAAATTATGCAGAATTATCAACGCTAAGACATATTACAACAGGACCTTGACAACATGGCTATATGGACAGGCACTTGGCAGATGAAATTTAATGTTGATAAATGTAAATTCATACACCTTGGACATACCACTTGTGTATCATCATATAAAATAAATGGCATACAGCTAGGAACTTCAGACTTGGAGAAGGACTTAGGAAAACTGGTTGATAACAAGTTAGGTAATTGTATACATTGCCAAGCAGCGGTAGCTAAAGCAAATAAAATTCTGTGATGCATAAAAAAGGGAAATAATATCTCAAGATGCTAGTATACTACTCCCTCAGTATAAATCATTCATGAGAAAACATCTGAAGTATGGAATACAGTTGTGGACAGCAGGGCCGGGCCGAGGCATAGGCTGGAGAGGCTCCAGCCTCAGGGCGCAGTGTAGGAGGGGGCGCAGAATTCATTCAGCTGTCATTCCTAATTGTGTTTGAAGCAGAAAGAAATAAGAAAAGGGGATACATGGCAGTGACTGCAAGCCAGAAAACTAGATATTAAGGTGTTGGGGAGGTTGTGGGCCCTGTGGCGCCTCTTAGTCTAATAGCAATCAGTGTTTGTGCTCGGGTGGCAGGGATGGAGGGGCGCACTTTGGTGTCTCAGCCTTGGGTGCTGGAGGACCTTGTCCCGGCTCTGGTGGACAGCACACTATTAAAAAGACATTAACCTTTTGGAACGGGTACAAAGACGGGCAACTAATTAATCAGAGGGATGGAAGATCTCACTTACCAAGAAACTTTGGACAAACTGGGCTTATTTAGCTGTATATAACATGCACTGTATAAATACATCAGAGGGCAATACAAAAGCTTGGCAGATGAGGTTTTTGTCCCTAGGGTTGTACATTGGACAAGGGGACATGAATTGCGGGTGGAGGAAAAACATTTTTGCCATCTATTTAGAAAGGGGTCCTTCACAGTGAGAGTGGTTAAAATCTGGAACATCTTACCTCAGGAAGTAATTATGGCAAACTCTATATCTGCATTTAAAGAGGGCTTGGATGCTTTCCTTGCATTGAATGGCTTCCACGGTTATAATTTTTAGGTAATTCCCAGAAGAGTTGATCCAGGGATTTATCTGACTGCCATCTGAAGTCAGGAAGGGATTTTTCCCTTTTAAAGGGAACCTTAACTGAACGGGGGGTAAAGAGTTTTACTTACCTGGGGCTATTACCAGCCCCCTGCAGCAGTCCTGTGCCCTCGGCGCCGCTCTGGAATCCTCTGGTCCCCCGCTGTCACTTAGTTTCGTTTTTGACGACTCACCAGTCGCCGGCCGCCATGCGTATTATTGGACGCATTCACCAATGCAATTAGCGCTATTGTGGACCGCAACGCGTACAAAAATACGCTTTGCCGCATATCTACGCGTGCGGAATGCGGCAACGTAGTATTTTTTACGCGTTGCGGTCCGCAATAGCGCTAATTGCATTGGTGAATGCGTCCAATAATACGCATGGCGGCCGGCGACTGGTGAGTCGTCAAAAACGAAACTAAGTGACAGCGGGGTACCAGAGGATTCCAGAGCGGCGCCGAGGGCACAGGACTGCTGCAGGGGGCTGGTAATAGCCCCAGGTAAGTAAAACTCTTTACCCCCCGTTCAGTTAAGGTTCCCTTTAAGGCTAATTGGCCCAGGCCTTGTAAGGTTTTTTGCCTTCCCCTGGATCAGCTGGAAAATGTGCAGGTTCAGGATGTTGTATTTTATTTATTTTTTAACTTTATGTAACTATGTATATGTAATTATGTATGTAACTATGTATTTAAAATCCTTACTATGTATTTCAGATACAACCTTAACATGCATTTTAGAAACCTCTCATACAGTTAATATAAATGTAGGGTCTTATTTACATCTGGGCAGCAGAGTGGCCTTGCAACTCTGGGTCGCCAGTTCGAATCCCAGCCAGGTCAACATGTGCAAGGAGGTTGCATGTTTTCCCCGTGTCTGTGTGGGTTTCCTCCAGGTACTCCGGTTTCCTCTGCCCCTAGGTTAAAATACATACACTACACAATACATACATTGACATAAGACTATGGTAGGGATTAGATTGTGAGCCCCTCAGAGGGACAGTTAAGTGACAATATACTCTGTACAGCGCTGCGGAAGATGTCGGCGCTATAGAAATACTAAATAATAATAATATTCTAAAAAGTTGTGCAATTGTTGTTTCCAGCATAGTTGGAGAGATAGAAGGAATGGAGTCAGTTTAGGATATTAGGAACGAAATCTCAGATAAGCTTTACTAAGCACCACCAGGAGATTGGGAGGAGTGCATAAGTAAAATGTAATCAATGTGTATTTTGCTAGTGAGTTGGAGACAAAACTTAATATTGTAGTCCTGGCCATCTGTAATATGTATGTATATACTGTGGATGTAGTGGAGAACAGTTTACACATCTTGATGAAAGTGAGTCGTGCACGGAGTCATGGCAGTTAAAGTTTTAGATGAGATATATTGAAGCCAGACCAAGAAACAGATAACTATGATTGGTTTGGTGATTGAATGATTGGTCAGTATGTTAAAACTAAGCATTAGCACTTAAAGTCATTTTACAAAAGTTTAAATGAGTTGGGTACTATTTTTTCATTTATTTCAATTGTAATTTCTCCTAAATATGTATAGCTCAGCACAATAGTCCTGGGATAGGCAGCCATTAAGTTTTATTTTAATCATTTACTTCATAAAAGAGTTCAACCATCACAGTAGGATTATTTTTCTATTCAAAATCAACAGCATTTTCTAGTTCACAGTTCTTTTTATTGCAATTAGTTGTAATTGACTATGAAGACTTTAATGGGTTTTGTTTATGTACCTTGACTTTACAGCAGTTTTATGGCTTTATCCCCAGGAGGCCTCTTTAATAGGAAAGACGTTACTATTAATTAGATGTTAAAGTTAAATTAAACTTTTGCACAGGGTTTTTCATTATAATTTGAAGTTTAAAAAACATACAATTGTTTCTCAGATTATCATGTAAAGTATCATAGTTTTATAATTAATGTTTGTTTTGATTTTTACAGGAATAATTAGCAAAGGACATTATGTTACAAGGGGTCTATACTTCATTTACCCTATCTTTAAAAAAATGATGTTGGAAAAATATGTTGGACAGACATAATGGGAATTTCTGTCAATTAGCTACCTTGCAAAAATAAATAGCTACTTAGTAATAAATTCAAGAACTCCAAAATTTGACTTGTTTTTATTAAGAAGTACATAGTTATTTATTGCAAAGTTTTTTCCCTACAAATTGATGTTTTATCATTTTTAACTATTCGCATGAAGCTTTGCTTTACAAGTACAGATTTAAAGGCCTATAACAACTACGCAATTTTTCAGACGACAAGCAATCGTTTCCTGGATCTGGTGACATGGTTACAGGAGTGTAATTACGCGAATGATGTTTGGTGCCGTGTGGGCCAACGACCATCACGGTGGATCGGATCCTTAAGATCTACAACCACTCACGTACAAAGTACTGTGATCGCTTGAAATCTTGTTCGTGCCCTTTGTGTACCGTCCCATATACCCGCTGGCAGGAAAATGGATTGGGAACGCTCGTCGTCATAGGACGTTGCTGGGATCCATCTACCTGCCTCATGAGGAGAGTATTCAGCTTAAGAAAGACCATCCATTCCTTCAGCTTAGTATGACCCAGCAACTGCAATCACCAGTTGGGATGTGATTACATCTGGCCTGCCCATCACATTATCACAATATGCAGATAGTCAAGCTGGTGTTGTACTTTGTTTTCTGGTTGAACTCGATGGACGTATGTCTTTTTCCAACCCAAATAACTATGTCACGAACTAGTACTACTTCCTGCAAGTGATGCATCAGTGGGCTCAAATGATATGAATAAGCATTTTTGCTTGCACATGCATATATTCTGGTATCTTTGGCAGATATTGTTCTGGAAAGTAACAGCTAATTTTAAATAAAAGTGATGCAGCTGGCCTGCTGAAGATACAGTGTCATGTCTAGCAATAATTAACTGGATGGGGAAAGCTACATGCCTTCCCCCTACTCCCCACATAAGGCTTGCCCATATTACCACTAACACCTATATTCATCATAATGAAGCAAACTGTGTCTCTTGATGTGTTTATCCATTAGGCATGCTCTTCTGAGTAGCTACGAGTCACTACCATGCTTCCTCCTTCCGGGTTGAAGGAGGAAGCGTGGGAGTGTCTGGAATGCAACTTGGAAAGCAACATGGAACGCGATTGGAGCACTTTAGAAAAGATGGCAGCATGGGTATGTTAACCCTCCCACACCCACACCCACAAGCGCTGTAATTAACTTTTCGATTCCGAGTAGCTACGAGTAGGTAGCTACTAGGAAGAGCATGCCTATTATCCACATTTGAAGAGCAAATTACTACCACCCAATAAATAAGCAAGAGGGGTCATTTTTCAGCTTCCTTACATATTTAAGTAAAGTGTTCACTAGTTAAATATAAACTTTACCTCCATGAAAAATATTGTAGTGAAACAAAAATGTATATGCCTCTTTTCCAGATAACATTTAAAATAAATTGCAGCATTGCAGTCAAACATCTAACATCTAATTTCTAAATGTTCCCCTTTTTTCCTACAATTTTTTTTGCTTAGCTTAAGAAATCAGAAACCCACTGAATGTACAGCATCCCCTGGAACTGTGCAGCTAGCATATAAGAATCTATAAGTGTTCTCATTGGTCCAGAGAATGCTTATACACATGTGAGGTGGGTTCAACTATATTCTTTGTTGCAGTTCTCAGTTTTTAAAATGTTCCCAATATACTCTATGATCCACATTGTCCAGTGTGTTTCCAAATTGTTTTTTATTCCAGCAATTCCACATTTACCATCCCAATCTGTAGGTGGATGTGGGCGAATTACTTCTCACACTGCCCAATTCAGCTAATTACTGAAATTCCCCAACTCCAGCTGTGTCACCTCTAATACTCTTCACCCACTTCACTTCTGGACAGTTTTGTGCTTGTTACCTTGTCTCCTTATAGTTTAACCTCTAAGCTCAGTTTGGGGCCGAGCGTAGATATCAATCTTTCATCACTGCATGCTCTCGTCCCTATTTTTGCTCCATTGCCACTTCACTCAGCTGAACTCTGTGCTCTGAGGAAAAAAAGGCGCTGGTCCTTAAAGGGCCAGAGCCACGGCATCACAGAAGGATTAAAGCAGCTTCTATTGTGAACAGTACCTTAGATAGAACAAACGGGCAACCTACCATTGTTTAGTAACCTTAACAACTGTTTTTAGTTCAAAAATGACTGCACAGTATAAAGATAAAATAGCACTTATCAGTACACCCATCATCCAGTGCCTGAAAGTGCTAGTACTGCTCTGGTCTCACTGATCATTACTCTTGGCTTAATATATATATATATATATATATATATATATATATATATATATATATATATATGTATGTATATATATATATATATATATATATATATATATATATATATATATATATATATATATATATATATATATATATTTCTTAATGCCTGTTATCTGCATCCAGGCGTAAGTGTGTGTACAGTATATATATATTCAGTAATATCCTAAAATGGGATGCACATCATCTATCGGTCCTTTCCATATTTTTGTATCTTGACCAGTAGCTGGCAGGCATGTTGGTGAGTGATTAGTAGGTTGGTATTACACAGACCAAAGCAAGGAAGGCTGTTACAACACCACACATAAACTTTTGAACAGCAGTGGATATTAACTAATTTTAGAATACACTGGATCATAATGTACCTTCCTTGGGTACTATGGTATTATAACCACATAGCACTGTGACTGACAAAGAGTATACAGTTATTTAAAAATGCAGAGGCTAGTAAATGTATAGATGGAGGTTTCCAGTGGATGCCTAATTTGTTTGTAACATTGGGGTTTGAATTTGTGGAATTCCATATGGATTGGGCATATTTAGCAAGGTAAGGCATAAAGCTATGTGCAAGTGATGGTTTCTGGATGTAGAAGAGAGCTTCAGTGATTTCAATCTGATTTCAAATGTGAAGTGTTTCCTGAAGAAATGGAAATCTGCGCATAGATTTAGTATTTAGTTTTAAAAAAAAATCCCAGTGAATAGTACCATCTTTTTTAACAAACAAATTAAACAATTATTTTTTTTTCTTTAAAACTAAAGACCAATACACTTAATTACTGCATGCCATCAAATATAAACAGTGCTGGTCATCTTATGACATTATCTAAAGGCAATTTCAATAAATGTATTCCTTAATCTAAAACTGGAAATACACACATAAAACTGCATAAAAAGAGAACATAGCATATTTACTGTAACTTTAGAATTTTAACACTATAGCGATGCCTTCACATTGCTTTGATAAAAAAAAAAACCCAAAGCTCTTTAGAAATCCTTGTTCCCTGTGCTTCAAATGACAAGACATTTAAGTTGATGGATTGCACAGTTTCTGGTTGTGTTCATAGCAATAGTAATGCAGAATTTATAAATGGTTCACCTTATTCCCTGGTGATACTTTTCCTTCACAAAAGATGAGTACCTGGTCATGATCAAGATACAGCTCATCACGTCTGATCTATTTTTAATGCACAGCAACAAAAGCTATAATTTCCTTTCTAGATTATTACTGGCATAAAAAACATTCCCCAAACTCAAAATGATTATACCAGCATTTTTAACAGCCCAGCATATTAAAACTGTTTAAGCAGAAGATGACATAAAACTAATGTCATATAGTTTGCATAATCACTATGAAATTCACTTTGTTTTACTTATATATTTTAAAGTGTATTTCCTGTCACAAATAGGACAGTATAGTTTTTTAGGTGGCCATTTTGAAGTCAGATGTCTGAGGGCTAGTTCACAGTGTGTCAGTTGCACTGCACAATACTTCTGTATGTCAACTCGATGCCCACACAAGTCTATGGGCCTGTTCACATCCATGCAATGTAACTAATCACGTTATTCTAACTCGCTGCATGCTATGTCCAGCCTCTATTGCCCATTTACACACATTCTAATGCATGCATTATGCATCGCACCATTGTGAATCCAGCCTGAGTGTCTTCTCTTCTGACACCACTTTCTTTGTCCCATCTAAAAATAGCACTGTCAGAAGATGAATTTCCTTAATATTGATGACAGGATGTCATTGTAAATTTGAGGCAGTAAAATAGAATATTAGAATATAGAAACATTTGGCAGGAACACATACTGATTTCTTGTATTTAGAATTATTTAAAATACTACTATTTAATTATTATTTAAAATACTTTTACTCTTTTTTATTTTTTGGATCTTCACCTGATGATTTGGCTGCAAAATTTTGAAAGCAGGAAAGCACCTGTTAGGGCCTGTTCCCACCTAGGGTGTTTTGCGGGTTTTTTGAGCACAGGCGATTTTAAAAAACACCCTAAAACCGCTAGTGCAATGAATCCTTATGGGATAGTTCATATCAGCACATTTTGTCTGCTTTTCGCTCATCAAATGCTGCATGTACTATTTTTAGGGCGTTCTTGCTACAATGGAAAGTATAGGAAAAGCGCAAAACGCTCACAAAATCGCTTTGAGCAGCGATTGCGTTCACGCTTTTAAGAATAAATACATTGTATTTCTTTTTTTCCGGGTCAAAGAGTTCACTTCTTGACCTGCGTCCGGAAGTGATAAAACAAATCGCTCTGCAAAAGCGATTTGCAAAGCGATGTACACAAAATCGTACCGCGCAGTGGTGCATTGGGAGGCGAAAGAAAAAAAGTGCAAAAAGTTTAAAATCGCCGGTGTTTGCCATTTTGATTTTAGATGTGAACACAGCCTTAGAGTGTGTTTGCTTTGCATCAGTTGCATTGAAAATATTTCTGCATGTCAGCTCACTGCACATACAATTCTATGCGCCTGTCCACATCTATGTTTTGTAATGGATCGCATTATTTGAACTTAGTACTATCAACATTATTTTGAGTATTTTCTTGATTGCTGATGGTTTAAGGGGCATTTTATTAATAAGGTGTGAAAATATTGCTTAGGAGAAAGCTCATGAGAAAAAGTGAATTGCATATGGGCCATATTGTTTTACTGTATGTAATAGTTGTTATGTGGTTTGCAAATGCCATGATACCAAAGGTGTGCAATCTGAGCTTACAATCAGTGTTGAAATATAAATATAATAGTCAATGCTATTAATATACAAAAATGTGTGCAGCCCAGATATCTGTAATATTTTTAAATTAATGAGGAATTCCACATAAACTAATTTTAGTTTTCTCGTACAAGGACTCTTTGCTTCATGAGACTTAAAAATAAGTATAAATTTAGTTGACCTTAACTGTGTTTAGGAATGACTGCCTTCTGTGCCATAATTATAATGCTTCCTGGACTCTTGTCAGCCAATACATTTTAAATATACAGGACCATGTTTTCTAGAATGCTGTCTATACCATTACGTGTTACATTTATGTAGCATATGATACTGTGTTGTCTTCTGCAAATTAGGGGTTATCACCTTGAAAATGTCAGTTTATTAGTTATTACAACTCTACTGCTAAGAGTGTTATCGTGGGATATACATAATATTGTAAATGATGCTTTAGGAGCATATTATTAATTGTGAAACTTGTCAAATGGAATTAAAGCTTTAAAAAGGCTAGAGTAAAAAAATTGTGTATGCATGTTTTCTGTTCCAAAACAGATGTAGTTGTCTTTAATGTATGAACATAAAACAGATGTAGAATACAATAGTATTAAGAAGTTGGTATGTAAACATTCACAGTAAGGGTAGGATTGCTGACAGACAGAATGGAAGGTTACCAGCTGTTCCTGTGATAAATTTAGCTTAAATGGTTAACTGGGGTGAGGTGATGTTGTGCAAATAAACAATGTTGCTGAAAGCACATGGTCACTTCCCTATTTTTGCAATCATAAGAAAAAATTGTGGATCGTTATAAATGGGTATTTAAAGTGTACCTGTGAGGTCTGCTACAGGAATATTTGAATACTTACCTTGGGAGGGGGAATCCTCAAGAGGCTTCCCCCATCCTCCTCAGCCAAGCTGCAGCACCCCCGAAGCACAGCCGCACTGCACCTGCGTAATAGCACAAACCCACTCAGCCTCGGGCGTCTGGGTTACTGAACATGAGCAGACAGCACGTGCATTAGCACAGACACAATTGGGTCAGTCTTTTCCACTGCAATCCAGGTGGGTATGTGGTAGTGCACATGAGCAAGCTATCGAGAAGCAGCTTTTTGGGGGCTCCAGTACTGAAATGGGCCAGTGGAGGAGGACAGGGGAAGCCTCTGGGGGATGTAGAGGGTTCCCCATCCCACGGTGAGTACACCATTTTTTCCATACAGGTACATTTTAAGTTTTTTGTAAAGATCCACATACTAACTTAAAGGGAACTTAAACCGAACTTTAAAAAACAAGTTTCACTTACCTGGGGCTTGTACCAGCCCCCTGCAGCTGTCCTGTGCCTACACCATTATAGAACGATCCTCTGGTCCCCTGCAGTTGCTCAGTTTTGATTTTTGGCAACTGGGCCAGTGAACGGCCTCTTTGCCTGCATGACCCTGGCTGGATGAGTCCTTGATCAGGCTGCCTCAGTATGAGATTTTCTCGTACTGCACATGCGCATGATGCTCTTGTTGGTGTCAGCATGAACAAGGAAGCAGTGGCCTGTGATTTGCCCAGTCACAGAAATCGAAATTGAGCGGCTCTGGGGGACCGGAGAATTGATCTGTGACAGCACAGGGCGGTGGCAGGGGCTGGTAGAAGCCCCAGGTAAGTAAAACTCTATTTTTTTATGTTTGGTTTAGGTTCCCTTCAAGTTGAAAGAAGAACTGTGATTTAGCTCCCAATCACCACTGCTGTAAAAAAAAATCTCTAATTTTAAGTCAGAGGTTAAATCTGTATAAGACTGATTACACATTCCATGCAGATGTCTTATGTGCCTGGCTAATAGGTGTGAAGTATCACACCCAGTGGTGTTGCCTTGCCCTCTTTGAGACATTTCCAGTTAGTGTTTTCTGGGTATATGTCACTGCTATTTATAGCAGTGCCATGTATCAGTATTGCAGTGCTCTGACTGCCTGCCAAGTAGTTCTTGAATGAAAAATACAACTTGCTATTTACTGGGACCATTGCCTCCAAATGTCAGGAGAGCTTTTTAGAGAATCTGGACCCAGAAGGAACCTTGACTCAGTATTAATACAGATGCAGCCTGTATCAGAAAAAACACCTATATTGTAGATTATTCTGTTTAAGCAAAAAATGTGTGAAAGGAAATTTCCACCTTTTAGTCTTATTGCTCGTGCCCAATGGCTATGAGCATTTGCGATATATATATACAGTGTAATATTTAAATATATTTATCATATAAAATCACACACACATATAAAAAAAAAGTGTATGCATATACTTTTATTTAACACAATATTTTGTCCAGTGCCATGAGCTACACATCCATACTACATAGCTACAGATGTGAATGTGTGGTTTTCTAATAACATGGACTTTACAAGCCAGTGACTTTTTCACTTCACTAAAGCTAAGTACACTTAGGCTACGTACCAGGGTTGTGATTTTTCAAGCAATTTTTCCAATAACCATCAATTTTACTGCATGATGAACGATCGTTTCTCGATTATGTGATGATACAGGCTCGTGATTACACTAACAACTTTTTGCGAGCATGGCAATTATTACCGTCACAGCAGATTGGATCTTTAAGATCCCAGATGACTCCTGCATAAAATGCCGTGATCATTTGAACTCTCGTTTGTGCTCATCGTGTTGCATGTTCCCATGGGTAGGAAGATGGATTGGGAAGCTCTCGTTCATCGGGTTGCATCTCTGTGGGTTCCCCAATCCATCTTCTGGTGAATACGGGCCTTAAGTCACCAATCTGTCCTTAACTTGCTAATGGGACAGTTAAGCAGCACATTGCATGTATGAGACTAGTTCTTTGTTCACTCTGATGTCTACGTGTAACGATTGGGGAATTATTTCCGTGGTCAGCGCACAGAATGCGCGCTGACACTGCGGAAATCCTCCACAAGCGTGTAATTTGATAGAACCCAGCTATGGTGCTATGCACCTGTAGAGGGAAATTCCCACCGGCAGATGGAGCTGTGGAGTGCAGACGAACACAGCCTCTGCCCTGCCACAGATGCCAGATGGGAATTGTCCGAGTTGAAACAATGCAGGGCAAAATAGCCCTTAAAGAGAGAGAGCACAGATACAGAATGTATGTGTGTCCACCAATCTAGTCGCCACCCAGCGACGGTGAACACACAACAGCGGAAACGAAGTGGGAACGCAATCGCAAGAGTGGCGATTGCCAAATAGTGACACAAGACCGAATTAGACAGAGCACAAGTGTAGCAAGAAAGACATAGCAAATAACAATGATCAGAACAACAAGGAAAATAACAAACACTAGCTAAACGGAACACTGCACTCATTCGCAACAGCGAACGCGTTTAAGACACGATCACCGCGCGTTAGTTGCCCAGTGATAAGCGTGCCACCCTAACTAACCAATGTAACACAAACACAAAATAGAGAACGTGA